>NC_048303.1:23494367-23708055 GCF_013100865.1 Trachemys scripta elegans | reverse complement strand
AAAAAGAACAGGAGTACTTGTGGCACCTTAGAGACTAACAAATTTATTAGAGCATAAGCTTTCGTAGACTACAGCCCACAGCATATGCATCCGAAGAAGTGGGCTGTAGTCCACGAAAGCTTATGCTCTAATAAATTTGTTAGTCTCTAAGGTGCCACAAGTACTCCTGTTCTTTTTACAAAATGATAGCTTACTACTGTAAAAGTTCAATTACAACATATTCAATTACAGCCTCAAAAGAACTGGGAATCAGGAAAGGGACAACCTGCTTTTTTCTTTTTGCCTGTATGTCTTTGAGACTGTATGAGAGTAGGAATAATGTATCTCTTTGTTCTGTATTGAACCAAACACATTATTAGTGATCAAACAAGTGAAGTTTAACATTTTTTTTTAAAAACTTCAAAACTCATCTGCCTTGTAGGTTGCATAAATTGACTTATGGTATAATCCTGCCATTTAATGATTATGTTATCCATAGTGAAATATTTATGCAGTTTTTAGCCTATGTAATTTAATTTTAGCAAGTGTTTACTGCTGTCTAAAATCAGAAACTCAAACTTTTCAGGATTAATATTCTAGAAGTAAAAGAGCTACAAACTACAAAGAGTGAAAGAGCTACAGACTCTTCATTTATGATTCACCATGACTCAGTGGATTCCATAGTTTTTCCAATGAGAGTTTTTGTATCTTATGCAGATAAACAGAGGGAGCTTCCCCAACTACATAAGCTATAAACTTGGGCCTCACAGACAACTCACAGACAACGATTCCACGTTTACAATTTCAAGCTGATCTAGCCACATAGGATATCAGGGTCAGAGTCTCTAAAAAGTTAAGACGAGAGATTAAAATACTAACCCGTGATGCTTAGCTAAAAACTTAACATCCAGCAAAAAGTTACTGTTTATAAATGCTGGAATGCCAAAAACACTTTACTAAGCCTACTTCACTTTAACCATACTTTGGAAAATATGACTTCTTTTACAATGGATTTTAATAAAAAACATACTATAGAGGCATAGAGCCAAACTTTTCTCACTTTAGTAGTGCCACAGCCTAATAAGACTACTTGTGTGACTAATGAGAGCAGGATATGGCAAAAATTATTAGAAGAAGTAACATGCTTTGGCACTGTCCATCGTACTGTCTTATAGCACTTAGTACAAATAGTTCACAGACAGGAGTGGCATAGAAGATTTTTTAAATTTTAATCTTTCAAATAAATCCTAATGTAACCCACTTTTCTTATGCTGTCTGAAGAAATGCAGAAATTCTGAAGTAAAAGTATACGTCAGTTGAAAAAGTCCTTAAATGCAAGCTGTTTCAAAAGACCACATTTTTTTAAACCAGCAGCTAACATTTTCACCAAGAAAAACCTTAGAAAATATTAATATAAACATACATAGTTTATAAAGACAAAAATAGCTTTACTAACCCTTTTATAAACATACAGCATTCAGCAAGGGCCAGAACAGAGAAAGATTAATTATTCACACTTCTCTGTGCTAGGCCTGCTCACTTGCTATGCTTTCTTAATCAGCTCTGTATCGTATATATTTACAAACAGACAAGTTCAGCTAGGAAAGCCATCCTCACATAGCTGGAGTGAATTTAACACCTTCATGCACAACAATGCTGGGCAACACCTATCACAATGGTGCACTACACACAAAATAGGATGCTATAGAAGGGGAATTTCTGGATGAAAAGAATTCTGTGTTACATGAAGCATTTGTTTTAAAGAACTACTTTTTCACTATATCATTATAGATGACAATGCTGAGGGTCAACTTGGTGATACTGTAGCTATGGTACTATAGCTTCATAATTGAGTCCGGACTGCAAGAATGTTTAGCTCTTGAATTTTCACACAAAAGGTATTATTTTGAGAAACATTTTTTCACAGGCTGCTTATAGCCCACAGCCATAGTAAACTATATATACTACAGTATCAGATAGATATTAGTCACATGCTTAATGCACTACACTGGAAGGCACTCAGATATGACTGCAATGAGTGCAGCATAAGAACCTACAGAGAATTACACAGAAATAAAAACTGTCTTAAAAGAAACATTAAGGTTGCAAAATCAAGCACTCAAGAGTTAGAAATGCCTCAGTTTGGTCCCCTTGTTAGTATGCATTATAATACTGTCTTTAATTACTTGATCACATATTTTTTCCTCATTCAGTGCCCAGAACGGATGGAGGTCACTTAAGAGCAGCTGTTTTCTCTTCGATGTTTAATGTGTAGTTCTAGGTTTTAATTACTGCACATTATTCAAATGCTGCCCAGAAGACAGAATTGTTAATTTTCTCATGGGTTTTTTTATGGTATTCATCATAACAGTATTTGATTGCTACACAAACATTACCGTATCATACCCTGGTTCGTTTATAAGCCGATCCCCACCCCCACAAGATGGATAAGTAAAAATGGAAAATGTTTATGACCCATTCATAAGCCGACCCTATAATTCAGGGGTCAGCAAACTTTGGCTCCCAGGCCATCAAGATAAGCCGCTGGCGGGCCGAATTGGTTTGTTTACCTCGAGCGTCCGCAGGCATGGAGGTAAACCTAAGTAAATAAAGTGTCCCGGCGTGCCAACTGCTTACCCTGATGGGCTGGGACAGCAACTGGTGGGGAAATTTTTTGGGGGGGAGAAGCTGAGGGGGGGTGACCCCGCACCTAGGCTGGGACCCCCACACTCTCCCCATCCCATCCCTTCCCATCTTATCTAGGGAGGGCCAGGGGAGGATGTCTCTGGCCTGGGTGGAGCTGCTCCAGCAGGCTGGGCAGCGCAGCTGCAGCCTGCTCCAGTGGGCCAGACCAGGCGGCGCGGCCGCAGCATGTTGCAATGGGCTGGGCCAGGCGGCACGGCTGCGGGATCCACAGCCTGCTCTGGGGGGAGGGGCCGAGCGGCATGGGTGCAAAGAAGAACCCCAAAATTTATTATTATTATTTTTAAATCTCGTGCTTATTTGGGACCTGACTCAAACATTTAGAACAGTTGGAGTTGACAATACTGCTATTATTTTCAAAGTATATTGCCTCACTGGATTGGTAATATGATATGGAGCCTTTCAAATCTAGGTAATCAGTTCAAATGGTGGCCAGCTATGGAGTCATTAAAAGAATTATTGGCTAATCAGTAACTTATGCAAAATAAGTTTCATGGCCTCATTTCAGTTACACATCAAATAACTGACGCTGACACCCTTGTTAGCCATCTCAGGAAAGTGGCCAAGGATTGTATTGATATTGAAAGGGAACCATATTTTCCCCTTTGGTCCCTCCAGGTCAAAGAGCTGGCAACAAATGTCCAGTGCTGTGTGGGAAAGCAGCAGTGTTGGTGTTGTGTTCTGTAATCAATAGAAAATGTAAATATTTAGGAATATCAATTACCACCAGCATTATATTAATTTTCAAACCCTTTTCTAAAATACAAATTTAAAGGCACAAGTTCACATTTACAGATGGTCACATTTAGGGCAAAAAAAATAATCATTTTTTAGTAATGGCATAAAACCAATCTGAAATCACAACTTCTAACTTCTGTTTTTTCCCACTCTTGCAACTTGAATATAAAAACTATTTCATTTTCAAAAATTGCTCCCTTGACAGACTTTATATGCCTAGTTTCAACCCAAAGAATTTTTTCTGGCTCAGTTGTTAGCAGGGCTTTATAATGGAAATGCTGACACAGTAATTATAGTCGTGGGTGCCACTGAAATAAACAATTATGTTAAATTTAAATAGTTTTTAAAAAAAATTCTTTAACAACAAAACTCTCTTTTGGCACTCCTATACTGTAACTTTATATATTGATGAGTATCCATTTAATGCACTGTAATTCACATAACACAAGGAACATACATATGGCTATAAGTAAGGTATTTATTTTGGGAGAGAGGAATGTACATGGTCTAGTAGGTTTATGATGACAAAAGAAGATCTGCAACTTATCTCACTGAAAGTTCAGCCACTGGAGAGTGAATAGTTTGCCAACAGATTCTAAATCATACTGACACCAATGAATGTACATCTCAATAGGACAGATTATTGAACAGTAAGTTTCCACTACCACTACATGAGCTAAAATGTAGAGTATTGACCATGTTTTTTCTTTTTTTATAACACATTGTACATTTCTCAAATCACAGGTTTGGAAACATTTCAAGAAGGTGCACAAAAGTTGCCAAAACTGAACTAATCCCTCTCAAGAGAAACCTGTTCAGTGTAAAGTTTTATTAGTAAATATTGGAAAGATACAATCAGGATAAAATCAAAAGATTTCACCTCAACAATAGAAAAATTACTGGAAAGCATCCATTGAAGAACTATTTGCAGATACCAAAGAGAGTGCGCAAGAGGCGGGAAAGGAGAACAGTGATGAAATGGCTAGTCGTATTACAGAGGCTGACTGGGACTTTGAAAGGATCAGCCACTACTCAAACACACGCTTGCAATGAACATACCTCAGAGATAAGGTTTAGGCTCATATCCTGCCAGAAGCTCCACATGGGCAGGCCCTTCTATCCACATAGAGCCCATCAACTTCTCTGGGACTCCGTGAGAGGTTAGAGGTCTGTTTGCAGGATTACAGTCTTAGAGAGTCAAACAACGAGCTTAATAGATGCTTAAGAGCCAATCCTGCAAAGCTCTTCTTTGAACTCTTTCCAACCTGGACACAGTATTCCAGTAATGATCTCTCACAGGGGCTAGTTATAGGAGACACAGCCGTCTGACAGAGTCCATGGGAGTCCACCCCTTCTGGGGCTATCAAAGACTGAAAGAAAAACCAAACACAAATAAACTAACACAAGGTTATAGTAGGACTCTCTTCCTTCAGAGATTCTTTGGGTGGGCCATAGCCCAGTTCAGTTGCCCACAGGTGAGCCTCTAGTAATAGTCTCCAAGTAATGATTCAGCACTGGGCCCTTGTTTCAGTCATAGGCAACACGCAGTGGTCTCCTGAGCGGCTCCTGTCTTCAGCCAGGACCAATCCAGGATCGGAGGACTGAAGCTCTGTTCTTGTGCCAGATCTGCCACCAACTGAGCTGGGTTTCTCCCTTTCACATCTTTCCTCTGTGGCGGGGCAGGGCTACTTGAGCTCATAGCAGCCCATTAACTCTTGCCTAGAGGGTGTGGGGTTTATACACTCAATCACAAACAATGCTCATATCACTTCCCTACTCCTGCACAATATTCCTCTATTTATACATCCAAAGATCATGTTAGCCCTTTTTATCACAGCCTACATTCTTTTTCCTAGATGTATGATCTTGCATAATGCAGTTCCTTGATAGCATCTAGCTTGCCAAGCAATCTTGATTGCTCTTTTTCAGTGACTTGTACTTGTTATTTATGACCCCAGCAATCTTTGTATAATGTTCAAATTTTAGCAGCAAGAATTTTATATTATCTTTGAAATCATTGATAAATATATTGAAGCGTTTTGAGCTGAGAACCAATCCTTCATTTTTATTTATCCATCTTGGGGAAGGGGGGTCGGCTTATAAACAAACCGACTTATGATCGAGTATATACGGTAATTCCTTTTAGCTATCATAATGTTATGTATAGTATAGTGGATATGTATATGTTAGTATGTATATAGTATGTATCGTACAGTTATGTATAATAATGTTAATGTTACTAACAATTACAGTAGAAATTTTAGACAGAAAACTGACTTTCAAGTTCATGGTTCCAATTTAATCAACCACTTTCAGTTTCTTAAAGAGAACAGATTTATCATCTTTGTAAGCAAACATGCCAAGATAAATATTCTGTTCCACCCCATATTTTTTTTCACTATCAAACACAAATATCTGAGTTTGGTTTATTAAGTCTACCATACTTCCTATTCTTACTACAGTAAATGGAAAATTTTGGTCATTAAAACAAGATGTGTATCTCATGAGAAAATACCACTGTAAATTAAGTGACAGTTTAAAATTCACCGGAGAGTTAATTTTAGGAAATGGAGCTTCACATATAGATGGAAATGGGCCTATAGGCGTATGACATGTAATAATGAAAAGAGTTTACTCAACAACGTCAAAAGAGGGCTCAAATAGAGACATAGCTGTGCAATGCTCCAGTCTCGTACCCGTCCCATTCCTCCTCCAAAGGAACTTTGTTATTTCCAGTTCACCCAGGTATAACTTGGTGCTAGTTAGAGTAGTAGCATACAGGATGCAGGCTCCTGTAGTGCAGACAGGACATAAAGGGTATGTCTACACTGCAATTAAAGACTGCAGCACAATCATAGCTGGCCCAGGTCAGCAGACTAAGGCTCAAAGGACTTGGGCTACGGGGTTATAAAATTGCAGTAGAGGCATTTGGGCTCAGACTGGAGCCCCAGCTCTGGGACGTAGGCCAGCTGTTGGTCTTTTATTGCAGTGTAGATATACTCAAAGGCACTAAATCAACCATGTGTTGTCTGAAAACAAAGATCCTTTGGAAGAGGAAATTAAAGCAGAAGAGTCAAATTTCATCTGATATTAACATGCTTCCTGAGTTCCACTTTTCAAATATTTTCTTGGGAGGAATCCCAGACCTAACCATTACCTCTGAATTTTAGAATTCAAATCCCTGGCAAATTCAGCTTAGTTCAGAATTAAATTAAGGGGTGGGGCTACCTTACAGCTCCATTTGTGGGATTTATCTTTGCACTGATCCCACAGAAAGACCTAAGAAGCTTTCAACTCTCTCTGTTACCTGAGCTCCTACTTAAAAGAGACCCTATGGTATAGTAGTAACCCATGGAAAGCATGTTAAAGCAAAGATGGAGGATTAGTTTCAAGTGCACTTTGACAACTAGTCTTCAAATTTGTAAAGATAAATATTGTATCTAATCTAAGTCATAATATGTGGTGTTTATACAAATGTCTGGTATTGGCCTTGGCATGGCTGCCCTACTACTCGGAACAGTTCTGAAAATTGCAGCATAGCCAGCATTAACTGTGTATATTAAGCACAAAGTGTTTGTATAACACTGTGATGACGCAAAAGGTGTTCGGACTACTAATATTTATCCAAAGACTTTCTTCACGATAGTAATGTTATCCAAAAAGCTCTGCTAGATGGGATGTGTAAATAAGAGTTTTAATTTTCACATTTCTCCAAATCCATTATTATATACAAAAATTCATACAATTCACTACATACAAAAATAAAAATTTAAGTTAGGTCATACAACAGCTATGCTTATAATAGGGTTCCTTGGGACAAATTCTGCTCTTGCCTATACTGGTATAACCTCACCAATATCAGTGCTTATCTTACAAAATTCTAGGAACACTTGGACCATAACTCCAGCAACCCAGTTGGATGGTTAGAACATGTCAGTCTTCAACACAATTCAGAGAGATGATTAAAATGCAGTTAAGTCCTGTCAATACTGCAAGATGTAAATATGCTTTAACCAGGTTGGGGAACTACCATGTGATAGTGAAAGTGCACAGACTGCAGGCTGTGGACTTGAGTGGTGGTTTAGGACACCTAGAGTGGAAATGTATTAATACAGGGGCTGTTCTGTGGGAGTCAGTGCAAGGAAGGTAGGAAATACATTGAGTCTGATTCTTTCCTGAGCAACCTCTGCATTGGGGACTCCTCTGAAGCCGTGATTGGATTTTACAGAAAGCAAGGAATTAACCCACTCCATTAGGCCATACTCTTTATGACCACTTGGAAGCTAGGATGCTATTTTGAATATTATGGTCTAGATTATCACCTGGTGTAGACTGACATAGCCCTATTGAAATCAATGGAGCCACCCTGATTTATATCAGCTGAGAAACTGTCCCATTATGGGTACAATCAAAATCCTAACTATTATCACACACTTTGACTGATATTATAGTCACAGGTGCAACTTCATAGAAAGGCTGTGTTATTATATTCTAACCTGTAGTTTTCACCCAAACTTTCTATTTTGAAAAATTAAGCAATTTTTTAAATTCTCTGATGGTGAGGAAACGGTTTTCCTGTTTTTAGTGAGGCTGTTATCATATAACTCATACATGGTTTGATTTAAATCCTTCAGACTTGCCATGTACTTGTTTACTGAAGAAGACAAGTACCTTTGGTGAGTTTGAACACAATAGGTTCATAATTAAAGTTACAAATATTTTAAAATAGCATATTGAGCATGCTCAATAAGTACTAGCTATCTCCCCCACCAACACACTCTGAGAACTACCAATGCTGCCTGACTCTCCTCCATGACAACTAACTAATGTTCTCTGGACCACTGTGAATTATCTGTCAAAAAAACCTTATGATGATATAGTTACATAGCAATAAGTTAACTTTACCTGTACCGAACATGTACAGAATTTTTAATAAAACAAGCATAGAAATGCTTCAGAATTTCAGAAGCATGCCATGTCTTGATTTAAAATAAATATATAGCGATACCACCTAGAGATATGAAAGAAAATGAACCTAAATAGAAAAAAAATCAAAACATTTACCAAAAGTTCAAATTTAAGATTAAAATCTTTAAAGAAAATGCACAACCCACGTTTTCTTAATTTAAAGCATCTAAGGTAGGATTTTCAAAAGTCACTTAGGTTATGTCTACACAGCAGACAGACACCCTCAGCTGGCAGTGTAGTTGCTGTGTAGACATATTCTGAGGTGCTTCTGAAAATCCCACCCTTAGAGTTTAAAAAAAAAAAAAAGTGATTAATGTACCAGTCTTCACTAAAAAGGTTAAAAAAATTAAACAATCTAACAGTGCAAATACCTGAGCAGTTATTAAATTAAATTAAATTAATGGAGATATCCCATCTCCTAGAACTGGAAGGGACCTTGAAAGGTCATCGAGTCCAGCCCCCTGCCTTCACTAGCAGAACCAAGTACTGATTTTGCCCCAGATCCCCAAGTGGCCCCCTCAAGGACTGAACTCACAACCCTGGGTTTAGCAGGCCAATGCTCAAACCACTGAGCTATCCCTTATACTCAGACCTCAGTAGTTCAAGAACCAAATTAGGATCAACATTACCCAAAAAAGCCACAGTAGTGTGAAGTCATTGTTTCATTTATTATTGAACTAGATATTTATATTTAAACAGTATGACAAGGGAAATATTTAGTTTATATATATTATACTCACAGCAAAATGACTAACAAAGTATTATTTTATCAATTTCAACTGGTTAACAACAAAGTAAAAGCATGCTTATTGGTTAATAACTTAGATCAGTTTATACTTAAATCATATAGTGCTTTAATACCATATGCTGCAAAGAGCCACAGGAGACACATTAAAGAGCCACTTGCTGCTCACGAGCCTCAGTATCACTGCTTGAGAGAGTAAATCTTTAAAATGGTTTTTTATAGATAACTCAAAGACAGAACCACCATCATCTCAATGCCAATAATAGCAGGGGTCGGCAACCTTTCAGAGGTGGTGTGCCGAGTCTTCATTTATTCACTCTAATTTAAGGTTTCGAGTGCCAGTAATACATTTTAACGTTTTTAGAAAGTCTCTTTCTCTAAGTCTATAATATATAACAACTATTGTTGTATGTAAAGTAAAGAAGGTTTTAAAAATGTTTAAGAAGCTTCATTTAAAATTAAATTAAAATACTGAGCCCCCCGGACTGGTGGCCAGGACCCGGGCAGCGTGAGTGCCACTGAAAATCAGCTCGCGTGCTGCCTTCGGCACGCGTGCCATAGGTTGCCTACCCCTGCATTATTACATAGAAGCTATACAGTATCAGAAGCTCCATTACTCCTCCCTCTAGTGTAGGATACAAATTACACACTGTGCATATCTGAAGCAACAAATCATATTTGCAAATTTAATTGAGCCTATTGGTAATTGTTCTATTATGGCAGTAGAGCTTCCAAGTTAGTTACATGATTGTTATCTTCTTTGCTTTCAAGTTAATAAAAGATTTCAAAAGAAAACAAGTTTTAGGAATGAATTTAATTACATTCTTCCTTCCCTGCTCCCTTTCTGGTCATCTGTCACCCTACTTAGTCTAATTTAGATTGCAAGCTTCTTGGGGCAGGGAACCGTCCTGTAATTTACAGATAAAGAGCTATGCACACACCTATAGGCCTGAAGTAAATAAAATAAGAATAATGAAAATGACAACATTAACACATTACCCAGTAAAGCATTTAGCCACAATTGTGAATCATACATTTGACCAATATAAGAATGAAAACAAGTCTAAGGACCACATTGTACTCTATAACACTGCTGTGAATATGAAATAACTTCACTGATGTCAACGAAGTAAATGGAGTTATTCCAGATTTACACTGGCGTAATTAAGCAGAATTAAGCCCTAAATGTTTTATTAAGGAAGTTCCTTGAGGTTGGTGAGTATCAGTCTCTAAGATACATTTTAAAGCATATAAGTATGAACTTGGGTTTTAAGAGGATGGGGGAGATAATAGTTAGGAAAGGATATTTTTTTAAATAGTAAACCAGCTGTAAAGTAACCCCAGTCCTGGCTGCATCAACAGATCACAAAGCTCAGGACTGCTAAATTTCAAGGTTGACTCTATTTTCTATTTCTGAAAAGGAGAAAGGAAGTAAGACTGGGGACACAAAACACCTGCTGCTGTAGAATTTAATATCACCCAGCTCTCTTGCTTACTCATACAGAAATATCCATCACATGTGTGATAAGAAAATATCCAGATAGGAAAAACAAACTGGTCCATTTCCTCTTCGTCCTCTATTTTAACATAAAAAATCAACTGATTTTTTGAATGATATAAACAAACTAAGTTCTTTATGTCTTGAAATGGTACATTTATATTCTTCTATTAATAGAATACTACCACCACCACCAATTTTTTCTTTTAACACACTAATTCTGGGCCTCATGCTGAGTGGTGATGTGTACCTGCAATTTCCATTAACTTTAAGATGACTGGGGTACTCAGCACTTTTCAGCGTTAGGGAATTTAATGAGTATGGACAGCTCCTTTTCTGAAGGCTTTCTTTCACATAAGAAATGAAAAGGCTATATCAGAGTAACATTTCAATTGTAAATACATATTGACGTTAAAATACTAGAAATGCTGTCTGGATTAAAAATGGCCAAACAAACTAAAACTGAGTTACCAAGAATACATGTCCTCACTGCCAGAGAGAGGACAGTCAGACTCTAAAGGGAGAACTGGTGTTTCACATAGGCCTGGTCTACACTGGGGGGGGCGGGATTGACCTAAGATATGCAACTTCAGCTACGAGAATAGCGTAGCTGAAGTCGACGTATCCTAGTTCGACTTACCTCGCGTTCTCACAGCGCGGGGTCGATTGCTGCGGCTCCCCCATCGACTTTGCTTCCGCCTCTCGCTGAGCTGGAGTTCAGCAGTCGACGGGAGAGCGATCGGGGATTGATTTATCGCATCTACACCACACACGATAAATCAATCCCCAATAGATCGATCACTACCTGTCGATCCGGCGGGTAGTGTAGATGTACCCTTAATCAACTATTTGGATAGGGGTCATATATTTGTAACTTACATCCTTTGCATACAACTTTACTTTAAATGTTATAAGACACAGAAAAGCAAACAAAGTCATTTGTTACATTTCAAGAGAGCATATGTCGGATTTTATTCTGGTTAGATATGTACATGCAAACAAACAATTCCTTCAGAAAGGATCCATGTTAATTTGTTAGTGTTATTCAAGTATATAAATAAGGATAACCACCTAATATATTCCTAATAAAAATGTCAGGTCTGTTTATGGAAGTTTCTCTATGCTATTACAATGCTAGCTAACTATCTGCAAAGCACAACAATGGAATGCTATTTATCTTTAATTTAAGGATAAAGAAACATTTATTTGCTCATTTTGTTATGACCTATATTCACCTCAGCCCAAAAGACAAACTCTAGCTTGGTCTTATAAAGCTTAGGTTTTTACATGAAACCATCATTTGGAATGTTTTCAAGGAAAACAAATAGTTGTAGTCAGGTGCACTGCAGTGAATTATCTTTATTGCTAACAATTGGGTAAAGAAGCCATGAACTAAAGCTGGTTACTAAGAGTATACTTCAGATTTATTCTATAATTCCCAGGTCAAGGGAATTTGTAATGTGTCAGCTGACCATCTTTGTTTATCTAATAGAGGAGTCCAAAATAATTGAGTCTTACAGTTTTGTTCTCAGTGGAAACATGTGGGTCCCTGAACAGTCAAACATGACACTCTGAGACTCTCTGCTGGTAACCCAGATAATTGCAATCTACACTGTGTAATAAGTACATGGATAGCTAAATAAGGAGAGGTTACTTACCTGTAGAGAAACTGGAATTATTCAAGATGTTATGGCCTTATACATGATCAGAAATTCTTGTAAGCAGTACTCATGGGCCAGCACCTGAGCCCTACATCCCATCAGGTTCCAGTAAAAGGGCATATATAGAGGGGTGGACCTGCCACCACTCCGGTTCCTTCTCAACCTCAAAACCTAGCAGCACTCTGAAGCAGTGGAGAAAAGAGTATATAGCGTACACCCACAGTGACAAAACATCTCAAAGAACTCCAATTACTATACAGATAAGTAACCTCTCCTTCTTAGAGCTATTGTCTCTATCGGTGCTCCACGTGAGGAAATTCCTGAGTAGTTACAGAGGAGGGTGCTGAGGAGGCTGGCTAGAGTAGTGAGGAGGGGTTAAACTAACAGCAAAAGGAGAGGGTAAAAAGAGGAAAGGTATGAACACTTAGCACAAAATCGAGATGTTGAGAACAAAATTAGTCAAGGAACCAAAGCACATGAAGAGAAGAAATTCCTGTATTGCCTCTACACTAATGGTAGGAACCTGGATAACAAATAAGAATTGCACATTTATGAGCATAAATTCAGTCTAGTTGGTATTACTGAAACCTAGTGGGATGATTCGCACAACTGGAATATTAAAATCAATGGTTATAACCTATTTAGGGAGGACTGAGTGGGCAAAGGGGGATGGGGAGTGGCACTCTATGTCAAAAATGGCATCGACTGTTTCTGAGTCACTGACAATTCAGAAGAAAATGATCTTGAATACTAATAGCCTAACAGATAAAAGTACAAGATGAGGTACTAGTTGGTGTCTGGTACAAATCACCAAATCATACTTGGGAACAGGATGACTGTCACCTTATACACCCATTCATAATGTCCGGGGGGGGGGGGGAAACCTGTTTGATCACAGGGGATTTCAATATGAGTGGCATACGCTGGCAGTAACATGCTGCTAGTACTAAAAACTTCTTGGAATTTCTAAACATTGTAGATGAAAATTTCCTAACTCAGAAAGTGTTACAGCCAACTCTATATTAGGTGTGGTCCTAACAGATAAAGAGGAACTGATCACAGGACTAAAAGTTAATGGTTGCTTAGGTACAAGTGATCATGAGTTGATCATATTTATAATGTGCAAGAAGAATGAAGTCCAGGACAGTAATATATATACTTGGTGCTTTAATAGGGCCACTTTCACAAAGCTGAAAACAATTATGAGCCAAACCATCTATGAGGAAGAATTTAATCAGAAAAATTTAAATTAAAAAATAGATTAAAAACCACCTAACTGATAGGATTCAAAAATGTAATTGTAAATGGGGAATCATCATCAAATGGATGTTTCTCATGGGGTTCTACAGGAATCAGTTGTTGGCCCAATATGCTATTTAACATCTTTATCAATCACCTAGAAGAAAACATAAAATCACTGATGAAGTTTGCAGGTTACACAAAAATTGGGGGTGTGGTAAATAATGAAGAAGACAAGTCACTGATTTAGAGCAGGTGGAGGGATAGCTCAGTGGTTTGAGCATTGGCCTGCTAAACCCAGGGTTGTGAGTTCAATCCTTGATGGGGCCATTTAGGGGTCTGGGGCAAAAATACGTCAGAGGGTTGGACTAGATGACCTCCTGAGGTCCCTTCCAACCCTGGTATTCTATGATTCACCTGGCAACAGAGGCGCAAGGAATCAATGTATGTTTTAATATGGCTAAATGTAAAAGTATGTAGGCCATGCTTACAAGATAGGTGACTCTATTCTGAGAAGCAGCAACAATCTGAAAAAGATTTGGGGGTCAGGGTGAACATGAATTCCCAATGTGACACTGTGGCCAAAAGGGCTAATACAATCCTTGGATGCAGAATCAGGGGAATCTTGTGTAGGAGTAGAGAGGTTATTTTACCTTTGTGTTTGGCACTAGTGCATTCATTGCTGGAATACTGTACCCAGTGTCAACAATTCAAGAAAAATGTCGATAAATTGGAGAGGGTGCAGAGAAGAGCCACAAGAATGATTAAAGGATTAGAAAACATGCCTTATAGTAACAAACTCAAGGAGCACAATCTATTTAGCTTAAAAAAGGGGAATGTTAAGGAGACTTGATTACAGTTTTATAAGTACTTATACAGGGAACAAATATTTGATAATGGGCTCTTCAGTTTAGTAGAGAAAAGTGTAACACAATCCAACAGCTGGAAATTGAAGCTAGACAAATTCAGACTGGAAATAATGTGTAAATTTTTAAACACAGAGTAATTAACTATTGGAACCATTTATGAAATTAATAGGCAGCAGGTTTAAAACAAACAAAAGGAAGTATTTCTTCACGCAACTCACAATCAACCTGTGGAACTCTTTGCCAGATGTTGTTGTGAAGGCCAAGACTATAACGGAGTTAAAAAAAGAACTAGATAAGTTAATGGAGGATAGGTCCATCAATAGCTATTAGCCAGGACTGGGACGGATGCAAAACCATGCTCTGAAGTGTACCTAGTCTCTGTTTGCCAGAAGCTGGGAGTGGGCGACGGGATGAATCACTTGATGATTGCCTACTCTGTTCATTCCCTCTGAAGCACCTGGTATTGACCACTGTCAGAAGACAAAATATTGGGCTGGATGGTCCATTGTTGTGACCCAGTATGGCCATTCTTGTTTATTTTTAAGTAGGGCCTGGTAGGATAGGCAGTAACTCTGAGAATGTGCCTCAGAAGCTTTGTAGCATGCCAAAAGTTACCGTGAAACCCATTTTGATAGTCTTTGGATGGAAACTGGGTTCAATCTCTTTGCAAAAGAGATAAAGAGTCAGAGAGAAACCTGGAAGGGTTTCAACCTATTTAGGTAGAAGGCAAGAGCTCTTCTTGTGTCCAGGGTGTGAAAACAGACTTCCTCTACTGAGGAGAGAGGCTTGGGGTAAAATACTGGAAACTAAGTGTGCCCCCCCGCAAAAGCACAAACCTGTGCTAAATAAAATAAAATAAACTAGATAAAATAAAAAAAATAAACAATAATATGCTGTAGCAGCTAAGTGTCAGACACAGTGAAAATTCTGTCTCAAATCAATGAGAAGGCACTGGAGCAGTGGCAGCTCCACCCCACCTATATGCCCTCATACTAAAGCACAAGGGGATGCTGGGCACAGGCATAGACCTGAGCATTGCTGACAGGGATCTCTGATCAAGAGCCTATCAATACACACACCTCCTCAGACGGAGCACCCAGAGGGGCAATAACTTGAAGAACCACCACCAGTTAGGAAATACAAAGGTCAAAACTTATCCAAAACATTTGTCATATGATTTAAGTTTGCTTTAGATGTCAGTATAAACCAATCTAGCAAATCAGCCCCTGTTTCAAAATACTTCATCTACATCAGCATCTCTTAGGTCCTTCATTTAGATTAATTTTTAGCTCACTAAGTAGACTCCACAACTCTAATCAGCTGAAAGGAAACTGTCAAATGTGTAAGAAGTCTACTACCAGATTAGAATTTGAAATATTCCAGGGCTGTATTAAAATACTTTTGAAGTTTTGCTTTTTCCTTTTTTACTGTTTATACTACTCTCGCTCATTGCATTTTATTTTCCAGATCTTTTGTTTTAAAATCTCCTATGCATTTAGAGAACTATATTATAATTTCAGCATAACAACTAAAAGATTAAACCTAATTTTTCCTCCTTTATTTTTAAACCTGTATGTGGTGTGTGCATTATATTATAATCATTCTAATATTATGGCTGATGAGACAAACCTTTCATACTTTATTCTTATATATGTTCAGAGTCTGCACCCTTTGCTCACATTGAATATCTTACTCTAGGAGTGGTCCCACTGATTTCAGCAATACTAATTGTGGAGTAAGGTGCCACTCAACGTGTGAAAGGATGGCAGCATCTGTCCAAAAATTGTTAGAGGTTGATGCTAATTCTTGTATGATTGTTTTTCAGATGTCATTATACCTTTGTTCTCTTGAGCGAAGCCAACTGATTGCAGATCTTAATCATCCACTCAGAGCAGGAATCACACACCCACATTGGGCCACATTTTAAATTTATTGTTGATGTCTAGTCAAGATTGTGAAATCTGGGATTTTAGGCAACTGAAAGGTAAGGGCAAATACTTCTGGCTTTAGTCCCTGGGGAGAAAATAAGTTGTTTAGAAAGCTGACTGTTGCTGCTTAATAGATGTACAAGAAACAAATACACAACTATTCTGATAATTCTATTAAGCTGCATCAGGGCCAGCATTTAGCAACTTGCCTCCGCCACAGAGACTGACATCAAAAGCATGTGCACCCATGTCTCAGGTGGTATGCAACTGCAGATCTCACAATCTTATAAAAAAGATTTGGGGGTCATGATTGATAATCAGCCGAACATGAGCTCCCAATGTGATGTGACAGCCAATAGGACTAACAAAATCCTTGGGCATAAAAAAAAAGGTGGGGGGGATCTCAAGTAGGAGCAGGGATTATTTTACCTCTGCATTGGCACTGGTGCTGGAATACTGTGTCCAGTTCTGGTGTCCACAATTCAACAAGGGTGTTGATAAATTGGAGAGGATTCAGAGAAGAGCCACAAGAATGATCAAAGGATTAACAAATATGCCTTACCGTGATAGATTCAAGGAGTTCAGTCTATTTAGTTTAACAAAGAGAAGGTAAAGGGATGACTTAATTGCCATTTATCAGTATCTACATGAGGAAAAAATATTTGATAATGAGCTCTTCAACCTAGCAGAGAAAGGTACAGCACAATTCAATTGCTGGAAGTTGAAGCTAGACAAATTCAGATGGGAAATAAGGTGTAAATTTTTATCAGTGAGGATAATTAGCCATTGGAACAATTTACCAAGGGATGTGGTGGATTCTACATCATTGGCAATTTTTAAATCAAGACGGGATGTTTTCTAAAAGCTACATCGTAGGAATTATTTTGGGAAAGTTCTATTGTCTGTGTTATAAAGCAGGTCAGATCAGGTGAGCACAATGGTTCCTTGTGGCCTTGAAATCTATGAATCTTGACTAGAAATCAACCAATAAATTTAAAATGTGGCCCAACCTGGGTGCGTAATTCTTGGTCTGAGTGGATGTTACTATGGGATGATTACGTTCTGAAATAAGTTGACTTCATTCAAAAGATAGCTCTGAGAAGAGCGAACTGCCCCATGCATCTCAATGAGATGTTAACTCAAAAATCCTCTCCTCTAGTGGATTCCACCACTACCATACAGCAGAGCACTCTGCATGTGGCAAGAGGAAAAAAGAGCAGCTGGCCTGGCCCCTGGAACCAAGTAGATAAATGGTAGCTGCTGGACTAAATACTAAAGGGGCCCACTCTGCCTCCCTGTTTGTCCTGGGGTGTTACTGTTTGACAGCTCCTGACCTGAGTTGCATCCTTCAGACATATACTCCAGAGGGTATGGTGGATCTCCCACTCCCATCAATGGCTATTTTACAGCTGTCTTTGAGTACAAAGGCTATACTGCCCAAGGGAAAAATCTATGTAGCTGAAAAGGGAGTTTCTATTTTAGGATGGAATCAACAAAGGGATCTTCAGACATTAGTTATGAATAGTACAGAACCTGTCCTGCAAACTGAAGATAGGCTACAACCAGGAATCATCTCTGAATTTCCAGAAGTTTTCACTGATACCATGGTTGTTCCCCCCCAAAAAAAAATCAAGAACAAGATCCAGTTAAAGAACAATGCAACGCTTGTACAGCATAAAGTGTGAAACATACCAGCTGAACCGAGACAAACACTCAAGGGGGAAATTCTGATACTATGCAAAGCAGATATCATTGAACCGGTTGATTCATCAGAATGGGTTTCTTCTGTTGTTCTCACCAGGAAGCCTAATGGTACTATCTACACATGTGGACTTGAGAGATCTAAACTCCAACATTGTTGTAGATTGTCATTCTCTATCCATCATTAATGAAATGCTTGTCACCTTGAAGGGGGCAAGAGTCTTCAGGACCCTTGATTTATCCTCAGCTTACCATCAGATCCCCTTAAGGGAAGAAGCCTGCAAGTCCACAGCTTTCATCACTCAAGGTTTGTTCCAAATCAAACAGATGCTATTTCAGTTAGCTTGTGCAGCATCCATATTCCAGAGGATTATGCATGGGATCATTGGAAAGACAAGGTGTTACTTACTTTCAAGATGACATTTTAGTGTATGGCAAAGATGAATCCAAACATATCATCATGCTAAAATAGGTTCTAGAAAAGCTCTGATGACATGGTTTTACCATCAGCAAGAAGATATGTCATTTCCATACCAACTCAGTGACATATTTAGGAAATATGATCTCTCCAAAACCAGAACTAGTGAAAGTCATTTGTGATCCACCAAAGTCTAACAACAAGGACAAACTTCTATTATTGTTGGGATTGTGTGAATACTATTAAAAGTTTGTATAGCAATCTGCTGTGAAAGTAGTTCCTTTGCATCATCTCCTAAAAAAGGATGTGAGGTTTGAATGAAATGAAGTGTTCAAGAACAGCTTTAATGAGACAAAACATGCAGTTTCCACCAGCCCAGTTCTTAGCCCTTGTGATTCCGAGAAGCAAACTACTGTCACAACAGATGCTTGTGATCATGGTCTTGGTTCCGTCTTGACTCAGCTAGGAAATGGACAAGAAGCAACAATTGTATTTGCTTCCAGAGCCCTGACCAATCCAGCAAATCCTATTCTGTCACTGAGAAAGAAGTTTCTGGCAGTAAGGCACCTCATACCCTAACTCTGAGATAGGAGATTTATCTTAACCTCTCTCTGCTTTAATCAACATGTGAGGTTCTGGACAAGCAACTCCAAGAATTGCCAAATGGCCCACCAAACTAATGAACTTTGATTTCCTGGCAATGTATCATCCAGGTGCCAAGAACACCACTGAAGCCTATCTTTCACCTGCCCATACCTTGTCATGAGGGTGCACCAGAGAAAGACAAAGAGATTGCCATTACACAAATCTCTGCTACAATTCAAGGAGTGATCACAATCTCAGAGTGGGAAACAGACATGGGAGAAACAAAGTACTTCAGGACCTAAAGACGTATATAGTTAGTGGATGGCTTTCCAGGATGATGTCGCCAGAACACCTGCAATCCTACAGACATATATCACATGAGCTGTCTCTTGTATATAAATGGATTTCAAGAATTGATCATCTTGTTGTGCCTACATTTCTGAGAGAATAACTGATTCACCTGAAACATGAAGGACATCTGGAGATGAGTCTATCTCAAAGCTGCCTGTGACAAGACTTCTGGCAGCCAGGGCTGGACAAGCAATTTGAGGAAATAATCAAGAATTGCACAGCTTGTGCTAGTAGTGATAAGTCACACAAAACCTTTAACATCCCTCACACCAGTTGATTATCCCAACTATTCACAGGAGAAACTGGCTCTCGACATAATGGGACCCTTTGAAGATCATCCTGTTACACAAAGGTTTGCCATAGTAACGGTAGACTATTACTCAAAGTGCTGGAAGTTACACCACTGGAAAGGCTACCACTGAAATAGTGATTAAGTTCATATCCTCAGTCTTTGCCTGAGAAGGATTTCCCAAGGAATTGGTAACTGACAATGTAATTCAATTGACCTCTGAAGAAATGCAATACTATCTCAACAGCAATGATATCAAACACAAAACAGTGTCTTTATATCATCCAAGAGCTAATGGTCTAGTCAAGAATGAACAGACAAGTGAAAAAAAGTTTGTAGCTTATCAGTTTGGAAGCAAGATCACAGAAAGAATTTTTTACTACCTGTCAAGGGCTTACATGTTCTCCTTTTTCAACTAAACCTTCAAATGAAATTATTTGTGAACATGTTAAGAACAAACAGGAGAAATACAGACAGTACATAGACTGTAAGAAAGGTGTTAAACCTCACTAGTTTCAAACTGGAGATTTTGCTCACATTAAGCTGTGATACAGTCAAAAAAGGATGTTCAAACTATTCATGTCCTTTGCAGATGATAGAAATCTGACAAAATTCTGCTGTATTAATAGATGGAAAGAAATGGAACATTTCAAGATTGTCCACAGTTCATCAGCTACAAGCTGAAAAGGAGAATGCTCATTTTTATCTTGGACTGCAGAACATCGATTACATCAATAGTGATGAGAGACAATCTATAGTAGTAGGAACTGCACCACTGCCTAGTTTCATTCTTGCCTCTACAGGCATTAGGAGAAGTGTGAGACAAAAAAGACTCCCTAAAAGATTGGAAGACTGTTACCAGACTCAAGTGATGACTTGGAAGTGACTGTTTAGAGCAACCATTGTAAAAATTAAAGAGAAAGGGTGTGTCGTATCTAGCTCAGTACAGATAGCTATCCCACATTGTGTTTGTAAGTTTGTTCGTAGGTGGTTCCTGTAGCTTTGAGTCCAGGAACTGCAACTTCCAGGACACACTGGGGAAAAAGGGAGATAAGAGAAAGAGGAGAAGGAAAGGAAGAACTTGAGCTCTGTGAAAGAGTATGGGGAATAAACCTTACTTTTACTGTTATGAAGCTTCCTGAAATTTCCTCAAAGGGGTTCAGGTACAAAAATGCTTTAATTTCAAAAGTGCTGAGCACCCAAAAGATACCATTAGCTTCACTTAAATATTTGTGTATTCATATGTGTATATTGTATATCTATGCTAAAACTCAGCATAACCAAAATTTAATGTTAATTATATAACTATACACAGAAAACTCATCAGCTGGATCATGTTTGTCAGTTACTTCAAGTTATGTTTCCTATTCTGTTGAGCTGAAAATTGCAATTACATTTTCACAAAAGAGAAATAGATGTCATTGTGACAATGACAGACCAGCTCACGCCAGAGCCATAGGCCAATTCACTTGTGTGTGAATTAGGGCTGTTGATTAATTGCAGTTAACTCACGTGATTAACTCAAAAAAATTAATCGTGATTAATCGCAGTTTTAATCACGCTGTTAAACAAGAGAATACCAAGTGAAATTTATTAAATATTTTGGATGTTTTTCTACATTTTCATATATATTGTATTCTGGGTCGTAATTGAAATCAAAGTGTATATTATTTTTTATTACAAATATTTGCACTGTAAAAATGATAAACAAAAGAAATAGTATTTTTCAATTCACCTCATACAAGTACTGTAGTGCAATCTCTGTCATGAAAATGCAGCTTACAAACGTAGATTTTTTTTTGTTACATAACTGCAATCAAAAACAAAACAATGCCCCCTCCCCCGCCTTACCCGCAATGGCTATCCCTGCAGTTCCCAGGTGTTTGCTGCTGCCTCTCCTCATGGCCACAGCTCCCAGCTTGTCAGCTCTAGACACTGCAATGCAGGGTGTGTTAAAAAAATTCCAAAACAAAACAACGTAAAACTTCAGAGCCTACAAGTCCACTCAGTCCTACTTCTTGTGCAGCCAATCACTAAGACAAACAAGTTTGTTTACATTTATGGAAGATAATATTGCCCTCTTATTTACAATGTCACCAGAAAGTGAGAACAGGCATTCGCATGGCACTGTTGTAACCAGCATCGCAAGATATTTACATGCCAGATGCGCTAAAGATTCATATGTCCCGTCATGCTTGAACCACCATTCCAGAGGACATGCGTCCATGCTGATAATTGGTTTTGCTCGATAATGATCCAAAGCAGAGCGGACTGTTGCATGTTAAGTTTCATTATCTGAGTCAGATGCCACCAGCAGAAGGTTGATTTCTTTTTTGGTGGTTTGGATTTTGTAGTTTACGCATCAGAATGTTGCTCTTTTAAGACATCTGAAAGCATACTCCATACCTTGTCCCTCTCGGATTTTGGAAGGCACTTCAGATTCTTAAATCTTGGGTGAGGTGCTGGTACCTTCTTTGCATTTCCTGAAATCTGCAGTGAAAGTATTCTTAAAATGAGCAATATGTGCTGGGTCTTCATCCGAGACTGCTGTAACATGAAATACATGGCAAAATGAAGGTAAAACAGAGTAGGGGACATATAATTCTCCCCCAAGGAGTTCAGTCACAAATTTAATTAATGCATTATTTTTTTAATGAGCATCATCAGCATGGAAGCATGTCCTCTGGAATGGTGGCCGAAGCATGAAGGGGAATACAAATGTTTAGCACATCTGACACGTAAATACCTTTCAATGCCAGCTACAGAAGTGCCATGCAAATGCCTGTTCTTATTTTCTGGTGACATTGTAAATAAGAAGCAGGCAACAGTATCTCCCGTAAATGTAAACAAACTTTTTTGTCTTAGCGATTGGCTGAACAAGAAGTAGAACTGAGTGGACTTGTAGGCTCTAAAGTTTAACTTTGTTTTGTTTTTGAGTGCAGTTATTTAACAAAAAAAGAATCTACATTTGTAAGTTACACTTTCACAATAGAAATTGCACTACAGTATACTTGTATGAGGTGAAAAATACTTTCTTTTGTTTATCATTTTTACAGTGCAAATATTTGTAATAAAAAGTAATAAAGTGTGCATTATACACTTTGTATTCTGTGTTGTAATTGAAATCAATATTGAAAATGTAGAAAAACATCCAAAAATATTTAATAAATTTCAACTGGTATTCTATTGTTTAACAGTGCAGTTAATCGCGATAAATTTTTTTAATCGCAGTTAATTTTTTTTTACTTAATCACGTGAGTTAACTGTGGTTAATTGACAGCCCTAATAAATACAAAATAATCAGAGAAAATACAAATACACCGCTACCTCGATATAACATGACCTGATATGACACGAATTCGAATATAACGCGGTAAAGCAGTGATCCGGGGGGGGGGGGGGGGGGGGGGGGGGGCTGCGTACTCCAGTGGGTCAAAGCAAATTCAATATAACGCGGTTTCACCTATAACACGGTAAGATTTTTTTGGCTCCCGAGGACAGCATTATATCGAGGTAGAGGTGTATTGTCACTTTCTGGAGTAATTAGAATATTTTTTTCCCATAATGGTTTCATTTAAAATTCAGGAAAAAATGGTTTCTCGCATGCACAAAGCAATAACACAGTTTTTGACTACTTCTGCCTGAGTCTACCTAGTTCTCTCCTTAGCGCTAAGTGTCTGCTCCACAATCTTTTCAACGATCCTGAAGTTATTTTGCCAAATAAAGAAAACTCTCTGAAATCACTAAAGAAAAACCTTACAGTAATTATTTTTTTAATTCTGGAGAAGACTGCAGTGACCTCTTTCTTACTTCTTCAGCACCATTCTTCCGCTTGTCCATTCTGTGACACTAACTGTAATCATGAGGAAGCTGACTCACCTGAACACAATGGGTGAAATCCTGGCCCTGCTGAAGTGGCAAAACTGCCACTGACTTCAATCAAGCCAGAAATTCACCTAATATATATTAGCATAATACATGCCATTACACCATAGTGAAATATATGCTTAAAATCCTGTTTACTAAAGAAACCTTCAAGCAGTGAAAGTAATGAACAAGACTTACAAGAATTAGCCTCTTTAAACTAGTAATTGTATCTCCTAAATATTCACTTCTTTCAAGTGAGGATAATATTGCGGAAACAGATGACCTCCACACACATTTTATCTAAACTGACATAGACTCTTCTTTCCTACAGCATGGATAATTTTTTAGAATAATTTTTGCTTACGTTTTGGATTCTTTGTTGAGCTTGTTAACATGAAAAAGAAATTTTCCCAACAAAAGATGTTCTTTAGTCTATAAAAGTTTTGTTTCAGATTTAACATTAATTCCCAATTGTTACTTTAAAAGTGGTACATCCACACACTGGAGAAAACTGCTGCTAGCGTAAAAGGAAATGGGAAGTACACTGGATGGTTTCAAATACTTTTCTTATAATGTCAGCCATTTGGTTTCTCTGAGAATATAATTACACATCCATTTATAGCATTGTTTATCTGCATTTTACTCACTTGACCAGACCCTTTTAATTCACAGCAATTTAAGCACGAGAGAGTCATTGAATCCATATTTGGTATAATTGCTAGGCATATGTTTATGCAGACAAAATTAGAGAGTCTTGAGAGTATATAATTTCTTAATTTATTTTTCACTATCTACAAACTGTTCAGCTAAGTAAAAATACTGAATTTTAAAGTGGTAAAGCAGTAAAACTGTCTATCCTTTGTGTTTACAAGAGAAACAAAATATTTTAAAATCCTATCACTTCATAAATATAGCTGAATATAACAGTAAAATTTTTGCTTTACTTTTTTGTCTAAAAACTAAAAATGTGATTTCAATGGTTTTGTTTATTTTTTACGTTAAAAAAACACTAGTAGTTTAAAATGTTATTTTTTGATACACATGCCTTCTTTTCTCTCCATCAAACTGTGTGAACTTTCCAACAAGGAGCATTAGTTTCACTGGGGGAGGGGAGGGTGTAGGTGAGTGGGTGGGGATTGTTAATACAATGCTTTTGTCATTTTGAAAAGTGCCATATTGAAGGCACAGGTTACCAGAATCTTCTGTTTAATTACAAAGGAGATTATAAACAAACCAAAGAAGCAGCAATGCAAACTTTCTTCACTGCCCTCAGCCCTGAGCACAATGGTACCAGCATATTTAAGTCTCCATGCCCATTTAATACTTGGCCTCACTGCTTAAAGTTCCAAGAAGGGTGTAAATTAGCACCAAACATCACAGTGATTTTTGTGATTTGGACACTTGTCCACTAGGATCAAGACTGAGACTACAAATTCATTTCCAATTGTCTACTGGACAGCTGTCAAATGGTAACACTAATCAATACCTACCTGGGCCATATTCAAACCTATGACTGTGAAGTGAAAGGCTGTGCCATCCCTCCTACAAATCCTTTGAGACATCCATTCACTCGGTTATAATTACTACATTTGGGGGCTCATTTTTACATTTTTCTAATTTGAAATATATTACAGTATATTCATCCATATATTTTTCCTGCTATGTCATCACCAAAAGCACCATATCAAAAACATAAAGAATGTAGATAAACCAATGAACTCTTCTAGAAGCCAAATTATAGACAAGTCTTACACTGGCTTTCAGATCTCAACAAACAAGTTCACAACTGACTGTTTGCAACCAAGTTATAATTGGGGAAGGTACATAGAGGTCCTAAAATGCAAAAGCTGACAAACGCCAAAAACATTCTGGCACTGACATGAACCTATACTCACCCATCATTGGAACAAGTCAAAAATTCTTCTTTTATTTTGGGATGCCAACAGCCTGTATTAAGCATTGCTGTATGACCCTGGAAAAAAACACAGAAAAACATGAGAACCTAATTCTATGGCAAACAATTTTTTCAAGTAGGCATTTACTTTTCCCTCATTTTTCAGGCTCCCTACCTAAAATAACCTGCACTATTAACTATATTCCTTACTGCCAATTATTTCATACGTAAACTGGACAGTCTTTTAATATCAGTCCTTCAAACCAATAATGTAACACACAATCATCAAGTTGGATGCTTTTTTTAAAATACAAAATATCAATATACAAGGAGAAATCTATGGCCAACAGAGTTAAAGAACAATAAATATATTTAAATTTATTAAGAACAAAAAAAATCCTAACAATGGTATTGATCCATTCCTAAATGGAAATGGCAAACATAATGCAGAAAAGGCAGAAGTGTTTAATAAATACTCTGTTCTGTATTTAGAGAAAAACGGTTCATGTAGACATATGACATACGATGATGATACTTTTTCCATTCCAATAATAAATTGGGGGAGTTAGAGATTTTTAAATCAGCAGGGTCCAGATAACTTGTATGCAAAGATTTTTTAAAAGAGCAGTCTGAGGACCTTGCGGGACCATAAATACTGATTTTCAATGAGTCTTGGAACACTTGGCAAGTTCTAGAAGACAGAAAACTAATGTGTTAATATTTTAAAAGGGTAAATGGCACGACCAGGGTATTACAGGCCTCAGTCTGACATTCATTCCAGGCATGATACTGGAACATCAATAAAGAATTAAATGAGGGTAATATAATTAACGTCAATCAACATGGGTTTATGGGGAAAAATGGTCTGATCAAACTAACTTGATTTTTTTGGACTGCGATTACAAGTTTGACTGATAAAAATAATAGTGTTGATGTAATAGACATATTTCTGTAAGGCATTTGACTAGCTCTGCACAACATTTTAATTATACACTAGAACAATATAAAATTAACATGACACACATTAAATGGATTAAAAACTGGATGGCAGGTCTCAAAATGTAATTATAAAACAAAGAATCATCATGGAGTGCATGGGTCTCATAGTGGTGTCACAGGGTAGCTGAATCTGTGGCTAGGCTGAGTTCAGGTCCCCTGTACTGGAGCAGGTGAACCCAATTGAGCTAATTAAAGAGGGATGGGCTATATCTGGGCCTATATAAAGAGGTGGAAGAAGAAAGGACTGAGACAGGCTGAGCCCTAGGGACGGAACACCACTGTAGCTGGCTCCTGTGTGGGTCTCTGGAGTGAGGGGCCAGGTGCTCCGGGAAGCTAGCCCCGTGGCTGCTGCTCCAGGAAGGGAGCAGAGCTGACTGAGGCTGGGAGGCTCAGAGACCTCTGGCTCAGAGAACTGGAGTGCCAGAGACCTCTGAGAGGGGTGTCCCTGAAGCGTGGGGCCAAAGACTGAGCTAAGACTATTTTCTGTTTGGTAACCTCTGTTTAAAGAAATAAACCTCCTTGAAAAGCTTCAACATGGCAGCACATGCTTTGGAGCTAAGGAGAAGAGACAGCCCCTGTTGCAGGTCCAGAAGGGATCAGTTTTTGACCCTACACTGTTTAAACCTTCTAAATCAGTGACTTGGAAGAGAACATAGGATCATAACTAAGACCCTACCAAATTCACGGTTATGAAAAACGTGTCACAGACCGTCAAATCTGGTCTTGTGTGTGCTTTTACCCTATATTATACAGATTTTATGAGGGAAACCAGAATTTCTCAAATTGAGGGTCCTGACCCAAAAGGGAGTTGCAGGGCGGTTGTAAGGTTATTTTAGGGGGGTCATGGTATTGCCAGCCTTACTTCTGCACTGCCTTCAGAGCTGGGTGGCCAGAGAGCAGCGGCAGTTGGCCAGGCACCCAAATCTGAAGGCGGTGCCTCACCAGCAGTAGTGCAGAAGTAAGGGTGGCAATATCATACCATGCCATCCTTACTTCTGCGCTGCTGCTTGCGACGGCTCTGCCTTCAGAGCTTGACTCCCAGTCAAGCTGCTGCCACTTTCCCACTGCCCAGCTCCGAAGGCAGTACCACCACCAGCAGCAGCACAGAAGTAAGGGTAGTAGTACCGCAACTCCTCCTACAATAAATTTGTGACACTCCCCCCACCACAACACACACAACTCCTTTTTGAGTCATATTGTATGTTTGTGTCCAGCTCTCCAAGTGATCCAGATGGCTCTGTATTAGTGACCTGTCCTCTTCATTGTTTACCACTCACCCAATCTTTGTGTTGCCTGCAAACTTTAATAGTTATGATTACGGCCCTACCAAATTCACGGTCCATTTTGGTCAATTTCACTGTCATAGGATTTTAAAAAACATAAAATTCATTATTTCGGCTATTTAAATCTGAAATTTCATGGTGTTGTAATTGATGGGGTCCTGACCCAAAAAAGAGTTGTGGGGGGGTCACAAGGTTATTGTGTGTGTGGGGTGCAGTGCTGTTACCCTTACTTCTGTGCTGCTGCTGGCAGTGATGCTGCCTTCAGAGCTGGGCACTTGGAAAGCGGTGGCTGTTGGCCGGGAGCCAAGCTCTGAAGGCAGAGCCATTGCCAGCAGCAGCACAGAAGTAAGGGTGGCATGGCATGCCTTTTAAAGACACAAACTGGGGAGAGAGACTCATTGTATACTAACTACCTGCTTCTGGAAATTCCAGATCAAAGACCCCATATCTGTATAAAAGGGTGGACTAAATTTAGAATCATAGAATATCAGGGTTGGAAGGGACCTCATTTCTCTGTAATGCCTTTTACCTTAAGAATAAAGTAGGCTTGCTTAGAAAGAACTGTGTGGTAACACATATCTGAAGCAATCACTCTGTCCTCAGTCTCTGAAGAGAAAGCAAGCAAGTTTAGTTTGGCAGACTGTCTTTGCTGGGAGAACACAGGGTAGGCAAGGAACTGTTCAGCCTTGACATACCCTGGTCAGAAGAGACTGAGATGCAGGTCTCCACCAAAGAGAGGCAACAGCTGGGGAGCTGGAAGCCTGAGATTGGGTGCCCTTGCTGAACAACTGAGTGGAAATGCAGTTACCCTTAACTCTGACAGATGTAACCTAGGATTTCAAAATGAAAAGTAAAATAACACTGTCTGATGTTATGTGAGACTCTTAGGAAGGAATAAGAAAATATAAAATTAATGGAGGGTGAAAAATAATACTCAGTACTTATATAGTGCCTTTCTTTCAAGAATCTTAAAATTGTTCTATAAACACTAATTAATACAATCCATTAACTATAATATTGCAAGCAGTATGCCCAATTTACAGATGGAAAAATCTAGACACAGAGAGGCTGAGTGACTTCCCATGGCCACAAAGAGTCAGGGGCAGAGTTGAAAATACAACCCGACCCTTTTACATCTAGAGGACAATAAATGACATGACACTTTCATTAAGGAGAAATCTTTCTAGTCACTTTTGTAAAACTGAAAATAACGTTATAATACCAGGTTTCAGAGTAGCAGCAGTGTTAGTCTGTATCTGCAAAAAGAACGGGAGTATAAATTTGTTAGTCTCTAAGGCTACATCTACAGGGGGGGAGTCGATTTAAGATACGCAAATTCAGCTACGTGAATAGCGTAGCTGAATTCGACATATCGCAGCCGACTTACCCCGCTGTGAGGACCGCGGCAAAATCGACCTCTGCGGCTTCCTGTCGACGGTGCTTACTCCCACCTCCGCTGGTGGAGTAAGTGTGTCAATTAGGGGATCGATTGTCGCGTCCCGTTGGGACGCGATAAATCGATCCCTGAGAGGTCGATTTCTACCCGCCGATTCAGGCGGGTAGTGTAGACCTAGCCTAAGGTGCCACAAGTACTCCTGTTCTTTTTGTTATAATACCAAACAGTTTTACACCAGACTCAGTTTTAAGTTTAGGTGCTTCTAATAAGAAGTGAGGGTATTCTTCCTTTAAGTGTATAACTTACATTAAATGTTACTGAGAGTGCTAGAAAAACTTCAGTATATATACCCTACAGTTCACTCCCTCACCATTTCCCCCCAAAACACAATTATTCATTGCATCTTTTTTTTTACTAGTTTACTTGTGCCTTTGAAATCAATTATTCCTGTCTCTCTTCTTCAATTTATCTTTTTTCTCTCTCACGATGGCAAGTCACCTAAAGACTTAATAGTTTCTCTGGACTGTATCATCACTTAATTCATGGAAATATGGAACAATCTACACAGACACGGAGACAAGACTCTAGCTCATTCTGATCTCTAGTGCTTGGGATTTCCACAGCCAAGTGTCCTTCACCAAAAATGCCATAGTCTACAACTTTCACCCTGAGCTCTATCAGCCACTCCCTGTTGGAGTGAGTTGTGGGAATAAAGTGCTCTTGAGCCATCAATGGAGAGTTTTAAATAATATAACCAGATCCTTGAAGCAGAACTGAAACTGGATCAGAATGGATTTTCATAAAAAATAATTTGTAAGATGAGAGTGGACAGACTCATTTCTTCAAGATGGAAATATCTGCTGGTGGACATTTTACCAGAATTTAAGCCACTTATATTCTATAGCAACTCACAAGATTTCGGGAAAAAACTGGAAAAAAAAAAAAAAAAAAGCAAACTATCTTTCTCAGGGAAAATGTCTTTATCCAGTTCCTTTGTGTATTTTAGTTAGTTTGACATATTTGAAGTGTTGGCACAAGCTTATTAAATAAGTTTGAAGAGAACAAAGGACTCCTATAATATTCAATAAAATTTAAAAACCACACCTGTAAAACTAAAATTGAAATTGTTTCAGATTGTTTTTAAGAGTTATTATGGAGACAGTTTTAGCAACTATTTAAAAAAATTACCAGGGAATGAATACCTAAAAGTCAATATGACAGCATAACTACTCCAGCACTTCGATTGTAGGACCATCATATAGTGAGATTTCAAAAGTTTACAAGAGAAAAAATCTGCATTATTTTTAATTAAACAAGAACCAAAACAGCTGTTAATGTTATATGGCTTTGTATACATTCTGTTAGCCAAAAGAAATAGTGTTCTGATATGAATAGCATCAAGTAATGCAGTACTTAGGCTAGTTACTTGGCAGTAAGCCCTACAAGCACTAAATAAGGCAATTTTATCACAAATCTGAGAGGTAGATTTTATCATTACACTTAATGTATTAATTTTAAACTATTCACAAAACTGACCTGCATTTAAATCATCTATGTAAACAGAATTGTTATCCCATGTAACATATGGGGAAAGAAGATGGAAGAGTGGTCAAAACCCACTGAACACTTGTTAAAATACTTTAAAATATAATTTATTATGATTGTGTTTATAACAAACAAGTTTCCATTCTCTCCCAATTACATAAAACACAAAACTATAAAATAAATTATACTGACAAGAGTAGGAGTCAGCCCTTTTTCATGTACACTTTTAACCACTAACAAACAAAAATGCACCTTATTATTATTATTTACTATTCATTGATGTTCTTGGCACTCAGCAAGACACAAACAAGACAGCTGTCCCTCCCCTCTCAGCAGGATGGCCATCTTCCAAAGGGAAAGGGGAGACCCGAAGTCTTTGCAGACCAAGGTCCCCGTTGGGCAAAAGTGAGCTGAGTCCTTGAGGCAGGCTGAAGAGGGTCTACCCTGGTTATACAGTGGGGGCTCTATAACCTTGGACTGGACAGAGTTAAATGGCTAGTATGTGAGATACGGTGGGTGCATAGCACCCCTCCTCCATTATTAAGTAATAAAGTTGCAGCCTGATGCTTAAATCCATTTCTGTGTCAGGCTTTCATTCACCTGTGTGTCCTGATCATACCAACCTCAACAGCTTACAATCTAGATGACAGACACAGGAAGACATGGTGCACAGTGAATCCTTTCTCTGGGACTTGCACTAGATTTAATTATCTTTGTCCTTAATTTAATAGGGATTTTTTCCATTTTTTCCTCTATTTGCTCATCCTTCAAGTGCCAAGAAAGTGTGTATGTTTTGTGGTCTGTTAATAGGAAAGGTAAAGGAGAGGGAGCAAGTATTCTCAGTCTACCAGACTGGGGGGCAGGATAGAGCTCAGAGCTTCTGCTCTGCGGTGGGGTGGTGGGGCTAAGGACTTCTGCCAGAGACAAATGGTGCCTGGTGGAGGGGTGTGGGGGAGCACAATTTAAAGGTTCATCCTATCCCACAGTTTGAGTCCAATCCTCAGGCATCCACCCCGCCTTACCCACAACGGCTATTCCTGCAGTTCCCAGGTGTTTGCTGCTGCCTCTCCTCATGGCCACAGCTCCCAGCTTGTCAGCTCCAGACACTGCAATGCAGGGAGGGGGCCCAGCAGCACCATGTGACTGAGCAGGGCCAGCAAACCTTAGCAAAAATTGGGGGGGCAAGTAACCCTATGTGCCCCATAATGCATCACCTCTGGCTTCAGCCCAATGGAGGGTCTCAGGGTTTCAGCCCTGTGGAGCTTGCCTGCCGAGGCTCCGTGCTTCAGGAGTGGGGCTGAAGCCCCGAGCCCCAGCTCTTGAACTTCTAAAAATTGTCATATGCGGCTCAGAGGGTCAGTAAATTTGGCCACCCCATTATATGGAAAGCTTGGAAGAGAACAAAATGCTGTTATATCAAGGACCATCACCAGAACAATAAATAACCTAAATAAAAGTACAAGACAACTATACCAGTATAGAACAATACAATTTAAAGTTTCTTAACTTACCTTGGTGTTTGCCATGTCCACAATGTACTGGTCTCCTTTAACACATTCCATTACTGGAAAGCCATCTCTGTCAAGAACTTTAGCTTGAGAGTTACCAGACACAACAAGAATGACATCCCCTGTGCTGCTATACTGTAAAGATTTGATTTGGTGACTGAAAAAAAATTAGAAAACACAACATATGTTTTCATTAAATACAATTTCCTTAAGCCAATTTTAAAATGAAGATGCATCAGTAGTGAGAAAATCCTTAAAAACATAAATGCTCTGAAAATAAACATATAGTATATCTATAGTATTTCTATGAGGCCTCTAATCCCCGCATATTAGTTGTTACACCTGCAGCAAGAGAAATTTTTTGCACAAGTTGTGCCTACCTGATTGTAACAACATTTACAGGGTATTATACATTTTACTTTTGGACAAACATATTTATCATAAGGGTACTTTTGTAACTCCAGATAACAGTAGATAGATGTCACAAGAGGTACGTCTCTTCAGGGCAGAGATGATCCCTGAATCAAGGGAGGCAAGCTGACCCAGCCAGAGGGGCTTGATAGATCTCTCTGGACATCTCTATACAAACTAGCAGAACCTAGTGTTCAGAGAAGGAAGGATTACCTAGTCCAGTGGTTCTCAAAGCCGGTCCGCCGCTTGTTCAGGGAAAGCCCCTGGTGGGCCGGGCCGGGCCGGTTTATCTGCTGCATCCGCAGGTTCGGCCAATCGTGGCTCCCACTGGCTGCAGTTTGCCGCTCCAGGCCAATGGGGGCTGTGGGAAGGGCAGCCAGCACATCCCTCGGCCTGCGCGGCTTCCCGCAGCCCCCATTGGCCTGAAGTGACGAACCGCGGCCAGTGGGAGCCGCGATCGGCCGAACCCATGGATGCGGCTGGTAAACAAACCGGCCTGGCCCACCAGGGGCTTTCCCTGAACAAGCGGTGGATCGGCTTTGAGAACCACTGACCTAGTCCACCTAGGTTAGCTCACGGTAAGTGTAAATTTAGATACATTAAGCAAACCTTTTTCTTTTTGTTCTAATTCCTTTTTCCCTGTGTTTTCAATAACAATCCCAAAGAGCAATAGTAGAGAAGATGTTAAAAAAAAATCTTGGAATGAAGAACTAGTTACAAAGTTTAACTATGAAGCTGCTATTGCAACTCCATAATAAGGTGCAACAAAACAAAACATCAAAAGCAACAAAGTTTCACAAGGAAGTGAATGTGGATTTTAACCCAAGCACAAAACTTGGCATACAAAGTGGAGAAGAAGGAGATGGACTGGTGCCATTGCATAACTTTCAGGAAAAAGAAAAAAAACCCTAAAAGGACCCTTCTCCCTAAAAGGACCCTTCTCCCTCTGGCTGATTAATAAAAGAGCTGGAACACATGCCAGATGAACACAGCTAAGAATTCACTGGATACTGTATGATGGGAATCAATTCTCAAACAAACTTGTGGTCACCATTTTGGAACTGTTCCATCTAAGACAGTAGTTCTCAACCAGAGGTACACGTACCCCTGGGGATATGCAGAGGTCTTCCAAGGGGTACATCAACTCACCTAGATATTTGCCTAGTTTTACAACAGGCTACATAAAAAGCACTAACAAAGTCAGTACAAACTAAAATGTCATACAAACAAAATGAGAAAGTAAGAAATTGTTTCAGAGTAGCAGCCGTGTTAGTCTGTATCCGCAAAAACAACAGGAGTACTTGTGGCACTTTAGAGACTAACAAATTTATTAGAGCATAAGCTTTCATGGGCTACTGCCCACTTCTTCGGATGCATATAGAGTGGAACATATATATACCTCCTCAATATATGTTCCACTCTATATGCATCCGAAGAAGTGGGATGCTCTAATAAATTTGTTAGTCTCTAAGGTGCCACAAGTACTCCTATTCTTTTTAAGAAATTGTTCAGTACTAGTGTGCTGTGACACTTTTGTATTCTTATGTCTGATTTTGTAAGCAAGTAGTTTTTAAGTCAGGTGAAGCTTGGGGTATGCAAGACAAATCAGATTCCTGAAAGGGCTACAAAAGTCTGGAAAGGCTGAGAGCCATTGATCTAAGGAACAAGTTCTTGCAGCTGTTTGTAGAAGTTGATACGCCTCCCTTCAGCTTACACATTCAAAGCTAAAATCGGTCCTCATGGGCAAAATGTGTGTGTATAGGTAGAGTTTGTTTTAATAAATACTAAGCAATTGCACATAGAAACAATACTGAGCTCTGTCTGATTGCAATATTTTCTGCTGCACAGTACCACAATAACATCAGCAAAGTGATTAGAGGATGAGAGTAAAGAATAATCTTGTTATATTAACCATTAAAGTAAAACAGAAATTATCTGTACTGTTATATTAATTTACTGCTGACAAAAATGCAAGTTCAAGGATATGTGACTTAAGAAATAAGCTCCAAATTGCTTGAAGTTTTCTATTTGGTTTTCTATTTTGGCAAGGCTATTTCTTCCTAAGGTACATAGATTCCTGCAGTGCCCAATACAAAATCCTGAATCAAATTTACATGGCAGAATAAAGCTGATCTGTAAAACAAGTCATGAATACTTGCTACTTAGAAAGAGCAATTCCAAGAGCGTGGCCAGAATAAAATGCAAGTTGGTGGTGGGAAGGACTCCATTAATGAGACAACAATTAGTTGCCACGTGGAGACGCCTATATCTATTCTTAACGTTTCAGTATCTTCTTAGCTCAGCATTTGACAAAAAATAGATTATGATTCCAAAACTCCTAACACCCGCCCTAGCAACTGCAGACTGGGTTTCTTAATAGGGAGCTGTCCCCCTACCCTCTTCTCTTGCCTCCTCCCCTTATAAAAATCTTTCACTGCAGCCTTTGGGAACTAGGTATATTCCTCTGGTTATTAAGCTTGTGGTAAATTTTTCAAGCAATAAGTATTCATATTCTATGGGGTTTCCTCCTTCAGATGAAGGAGAATATACTTTTGGTTCAACTCCAATGTAATTTTTTCTCCTATTTTTAAAAGAAGCTGAGTAAATCACTGAAATTAATGCATAATTCAGGTTTTGCTGAAAACTCATGAAAGCAATCTGTCACTTACTAATTTAGCATTTTATGGTTCATGGGGCAATGCCCTTCTGTGGCAACACATATCTGACCCTCTTCCCCATTGCAAATCCGCTAGCTCAGGGTTAGTTATTAACAGTAACTGTATTTAATTCTCCTAACAGCAACTTAAAATAAGCATAAGTTTTGTATACAAAAAATCTCTGGAAAAAAAAAATATACATTTGTTTTATGATGCAAAAGCCCAAAATAACTTCAATGGCACTCTTATATAATCTAGACTTGATGCCAATTCATTACAATCCTTGAGTTTTAATAAAAATTGGACAATAATATATCCAGAATACTGCTTTATAGTCAGAAGTACAAATTTCAGGCCACAAAGAAGGTTCAGCATGCTTCCATGTTCATATTTAATACTTCAAGCAGCTACTGGATGACATGGTAGACTCCGAAGAAGCAGGTTAACTACGCATGATAGCAATTGTGAAAAGGAGATAGGAGAAACCTTTTTGTCTCACAAAGCCTTTCTTAACCAACACAATAAATTACTGTCTTTGGGGAAAATGAAAATTATATATAAAATAATAATTATGTTTATTTTGGGAAGTTTAACATTTTATTCTCTTACATATTAAATTATTACGTTTAATGTTAGTGAACTATAATTAAGGCTGCGAGTCTGTTACCGAGGTCACTGAAATCATGGATTCCGTGACTTTCTGTGACCTCTGTGACTTCTGCAGCAGCCAGGCTAAGATCAAGCGTAGTATCTGTTCTTATCAGTTTAATCATCTTTTTAATAAGCTGCTACACTGATACACTGTATCTGCCATTCTAAAAGAGCTAATGATGCCCCGAGATGCATCCCGCTGCTCTTAAAACACAGCCCAAGATGCCAACCGCTGTCCCACCATGTCCTACTGCTCTGCACAGGCTCCCAGCCATTGCCCTTAGTCCCCCCCCCCCGGAGAACTCTTCAGACCACCAACCCAAAACAGACCCCCGGGGTCTCAGAGACATGGCGAACCAGCAGATCCAGAGGGAAGAGCGAGAACAGGAAGGATCCCCCTGAGATGCTGACGCAGAAAGCTCCCACATCCTGAAACCAGCCTGCCGAGACATCACCGAGAGGAGGAACATACACCCCGCTCTCCAGCCGCCAAGGGGTTGCCCCGCTGTGCTCCTGCCGCCGGAGGAATCTCCAGCTGATCGCCAGCAGCTGCAGCCACCGAGAGTCTGCCCCACCGGGCTCCGGCCGCCGGAGAAACCTCTCGCCGATGGCCAGCAGCTGCAGCTACTGCTACTGGGAGTCTGCCCCACCACGCTCCTACCGTGGGAAGAATCGCCGGCTGATCGCCAGCAGCTGCAGCCGCTGAGAGATTGCCCCCCCACGCCCTTGCCGCTGGAGAAACCTACTGCCGCCCAGCTGCTGCTCCTACCGCCGGGAGTCTGCCTCCACATGTCCCAGCCACCAGAGAAACCCACCGCTACCCAGTTGTTGCTCCTGGCGCCAGGTAACTGCCCCGCTAATCCCCAACACCTACCCCCACGAAAAGACTCTCCTGCAGCTCCGCCACCACTCATGCCGCCAGGGGGCTGCCCCCCCGTGCCCCAGCCACCGCCCATGCCACTGGGAGATTCCTGCAACGCACCCCAGCCGCCGCTGCTTATGCAGCCTGGGGGTCCCTGTCACGAGCCCCAGCTGCTGCTACCCGAGGCGCCGGGGGATTCCTGCCCCGCGCCCCAGCCACCGCTGCTTATGCAGCCTGGGGACCCCCGCCACGTGCCCCAGCCGCTGCTACTCGAGCTGCTGGGGGATTCCTGCCCCGCGCCCCAGGCGCCGCCGCTTATGCAGCCTGGGGACCCCCGCCACGTGCCCCAGCCGCTGCTGCTCGAGACGCTGGGGATTCCTGCCCCGCGTCCAAGCCGTCACCGTTCATGATGCCTGGGGAGCTTCCCGCTGCGCTTCAGTGGGCAAAACTCCAGCCTGCCGCTCACCAGCAGCTCCAGCCGCCAGGAGACTGCCCCACCACGTGCCAGCTGCTCCAGATACGGAGAGATGCCTCCGCTGCACCCCAGTCGCAGAGGGATTCTCCCACTGCTCACCAGCAGCTCCAGCCGCCAGGGGACTGCCCCGCCACGTGTGAGCCGCTCCAGATGCCGAGAGACCTGCCCGCCGGTCACCAGATGCTTCAGCTGCCCAGGAACTCCCCAGCCATTCACCAAGAAGTGCGCGTCCCTCCACATCGACAGGAGCAAGAAGGACTCGGTGCTAACGACGGAGTTCCTTATCCAGGCAAGTCCGTCGTTCCCCTGGCGGAGGGGCAGGCGTACCAGCACCTCGGCACGCCGATGGGCTTCCGCATCCAGCAGACCCCCGAGGACACCATCCAGGAGATCCTGCAAGACGCCGCCAAGAACGACGCATCCCTGCTGGCTCCGTGGCAGAAAATCAATGCCCTCAACACCTTCCTGATCTCCCACATCGCCTTCATCTTGAGAGGATCCACTGTGGCGAAGGTGCCCCTCAATAAGGCGGACACCATCCGGCAACTGGTCAAGAGGTGGCTGTCCCTGCCCCAGAGAGCCAGCAACGAGCTCGTGTACATCGCACACAGGCACGGCGGCGCCAACGTCCCCTGCATGGGCGACCTGTGCGACATTGCGGTCATCACGCACGCCTTCCACATCCTGACGTGTCCGGACGCCAAGATGAAGAACGTCGCGATGACCGCCCTCCGCACCGTCATCGCGAAGCGAATCTGCAGAGCTCCCTCCGACCGAGATATAGTCACCTTCTTGAGAGGCTCCCTTGACGGCGAATTTGCCCAGTACGGGGGCGACATTGCCTGTGGTCCCACGCCCGCAACACCACGCGCTGACTGGGGAAGCGACTGGGCTGCCTCTGGGAGTGGAGCGAGGAATGGCAGGAGCTGGGAGTCCTGGTGCCGTGGATCGGGGCAGACAGCAACACGATCGTCACCCCCGGAGCCAGAGGAGCCCTGGAGAGGTCTCTGAAGGCCGCCGTTCACGCGCGCTACATGGACACCCTGCGGAAAAAGCCAGACCAGGGTAAGGCCTTCGAGGTGACCAGCAAGTGGGACTCCAGCAACTACTTTCTCCCCGTGGGCAGCTTCACCCGATTCGCCGACTGGCGGTTCATACACCGCGCCCGGCTGAATTGTGTCCCTCTCAATGGAGCTGTCCATCACGGGAACCAGGACAAGCGCTGCAGGAAGTGCGGGTACGTCACCGAGACCCTGCCCCACGTTCTGTACAGCTGCAAGCCCCACGCCCGTACCTGGCAGCTGCACCACAACGCCGTCCAGGACCGCCTAGCGAAGGCCATCGACCTGCGCCTGGAAGAGATCGCCGTCAACCACGCCGTCCTCGACACCAACAGCCCGCTGTGCCCGGACATCATCGTCGCGGATGAGGTTTGAAAAAAGATCATCCTCGAGGACGTGACAATCCCGTTCGAGAATAGGACCCCGGCCTTCCGCGAAGCCCGAGCCTGCAAACTCGAAAAGTACGCCCCCCTGGCTGACACCCTGCGGACAAAGAGCTATGAGGTGTACACCAACGCTCTGATCGTTGGGGGCCTGGGCACCTGGGACTCCTGTAATGAGCGTGTACTGAGTACCTGTGGGGTAGGCCGTCGTTATGCATGGCTCATGCAATGTCTAATGGTCTCGGACACTATCCGATGGTCCCGAGACATTTATACAGAGCACATCACCAGCCACCGCCAATACCGAGAGTGAGCCGGAGTGACTTCGTGCACCCACAATGAGGAAGGGATCTGAAGACTTCCTCTGTTGGACCTTATCCCCTGAACCCACCGAACCAAACTGAACTCCACCATATGAGGGTCATCTTATCCTCATTACCCGGCCCGCTTATTTATACCTATGATTGCCTGTAATTCCTGTATGAGTGATGTACCCTCACTGCTTGCTGACTGTACCTTGATTCATCCACCTTATACCCCTCCACTGGGGATATTGCAGACTGTATGTGTTATGCACTATCCAATATCAAAATACTAACATCCCCCTATACTCTGAATGTTACCCCCGATGACTAATAACTGAAGTTTCAACACTCTGTATCATCTATTTTTAAACATTTTCTAATAAAATTTTAAATCTGTTCAGTGCCAGGTCGGTGCCAGGAGTCCTTGGCCTCCTTTCTTGGCGCCAGTGCGCTGCGCATTGAAGAGGAGGTGCTCGGCACATGCTCCGCAGACCCAAGGTCGGACTGTAGGCGGAGGGATGCCTCCATGAGGATAATTCTGAGTCTCTGCTCACGATCCTTAAGGGTCCTCAGCCGAAACCCTTTACAAATTCGGCACTTGTCCTTTTGGTGACTCTCGCCAAGGCACTTCAAGCAAGAAGTGTGGGTTACTCTTCAGCATAAGTTTGCCGCAGTCTTCACAAGATTTGAACCACAGGGACCGAGGCATGCCCTGGTGTCGGGGGAGAAACTGGGGGGAGGGGAGGGCACCCCTGTAACGGAAACTTAGAGAAACAACTATTACTACTACTATTACGAAAAACTAACTATATACAAATCATGATAGGTCACTGCTAAAGGCACTTGCAGAAGCAAGAGCGACGGAAGTTCCAACTAGCCATCACTGGCAGTAAGAAGGGACTACGGGGGGGAGGGGAGGGTTGGGGGTTCGGCTGGGCCCTGTATTGGATGCCATGAAGGCAGAACTCCAGAAGGTGCCCAGGCCAACCCTACAGATACAACTAGGGGAAAAATCTTCCGGCTGTCATGCACGCAGCGCACACACACACACACCTGATTGGAATTGACATAAACAAGCACTTGAAGAAGAACCCACGGCTGGCCCAGGGCAGCTGACTTGCGCTTGCAGGACTCAGGTTTTGGGGCTGAAGGCTCTGATGACGCTCTCCTCAAAAAAATATTAGTAATTATAGAAGCCCTATTCCTACTAAAGCCCCTACATGAGACTACCATCAATCATTTTCTTTCTTTATTAGCTAGCTTTCTACGAGTAGGAGGGGTGGGGGAAAGGGCACATTCTATCAACCTGCTGCATATAATAAAGAAACCACATTTGCATTTGTCTTGAGAGATTTATCCTATAATTAGCTTATCTGATACCTATGTTTGCTGTGCTAAATATTTGAATAGTACAGTTTGCTGAGCCAGCTCAAGAGAAAATATGTATGTCTTTCAAACAAAGTGTGAAATACAGGCAGCATGTAACTATCTCTATCCACATTTTGTCTAATGCAGAAATATTAGGGGATAGTAAAACCTTTCCAACAGAATCGTCTTGCAACTTACAGTTTATTGTAGCTAGAAGCTGTAATACATAAGAACATAAGAAAGGCCGTACTGGGTCAGAACAAAGGTCCATCTAGCACAGTATCCTGTCTACTGACAGTGGCCAATGCCAGGTGCCCCAAAGGGAGTGAACCTAACAGACAATGATCAAGTGATCTCTCTCCTGCCATCCATCTCCACCCTCTGACAGACAGAGGCTAGGGACACCATTCCTTACCCGTCCTGGCTAATAGCCATTAATGGACTTAACCACCATGAATTTATCCATTCAAACTCCTCAGGTAAGGAGTTCCACAAGTTGACTATGCACTGCGTGAAGAAGAACTTCCTTTTATTTGTTTTAAACCTGCTGCCTATTAATTTCATTTGATGACCCCTAGTTCTTGTATTATGGGAATAAGTAAATAACTTTTCCTTATCCACTTTTCTCCACATCACTCATGATTTTATATACCTCTATCATATCCCCCACTTAGTTTTCTCTTTTCCAAGCTGAAGAGTCCTATCCTCTTTAATCTCTCCTCATATGGGACCCGTTCCAAACCCTTAATCATTTTAGTTGCCCTTTTCTGAACCTTTTCTAGTGCCAGTATATCTTTTTTGAGATGAGGAGACCACATCTGTACACAGTATTAGAGATGAGGGCATACCATCGATTTATATAAGGGCAATAATATATTCTCAGTCTTATTTTCTATCCCCTTTTTAATGATTCCTAACATCCTGTTTGCTTTTTTGACCGCCTCTGCACACTGCGTGGACATTTTCAGAGAACTATCCACAATGACTCCAAGATCTTTTTCCTGACTTGCTGTAGCTAAATTAGCCCCCATCATATCGTATGTATAGTTGGGGTTATTGTTTCCAGTGTGCATTACTTTACATTTATCCACATTAAATTTCATTTGCCATTTTGTTGCCCAATCATTTAGTTTTGTGAGATCTTTTTGAAGTTCTTCACAGTCTGCTTTGGACTTAACTATCTTGAGCAGTTTAGTATCATCTGCAAACTTTGCCACCTCACTATTTACCCCTTTCTCCAGATCATTTATGAATAAGTTGAATAGGATCGGCCCGAGGACTGACCCTTGGGGAACACCTCTAGTTACCCCTCTCCATTCTGAGAATTTACCATTAATTCCTACCCTTTGTTCCCTGTCTTTTAACCAGTTCTCAATCCATGAAAGGACCTTCCCTTTTATTCCATGGCAGCTTAATTTACATAAGAGCCTTTGGTGAGGGACCTTGTCAATACAGGGGCAGTTAAGTCAGAAAGATGGTCTCAACACATACCATTCACAAGGCTGAAGTGATCGAAAAGCTTGAAGAGATGCATCCATTCCAGCAAAGTCCCAAAGCCGAACATCATAGTCATAGCCTCCAGTTACCAAACGGGCACCTGAGGGATCCAAACCCAAAGCAGATACCTACAGACAGACAGACCAAAAACAATTCAATGAAGATAATTCAGAGGTAGTCTGATCTTCCTCTTTGTACTCTTTTTTTAAACTGTAACCAGTGCACAAAATGGTACTAGTCTCACACAGCCATATTTCACAGTCATTGCTTTAATTTGTTCCTTCCACATGTCAGCCATGTAGTTCCATTTTTTGGAGAATTTCTATCACCTCCTGTGTGAAGTCTGAATTGTGTACAGGGAAATAAAAATCACCCCTTCTGATGGCATCATTTCAGGAAGAAAAGTTAATTAACAAAATATTATTTAATTTTATTTCCATTTGTTCGGGGCAAATTATTTTATTTCTGAATGTAGTTGTTTTAATTTCTCTTACTGAAGAAATGTAATTTCCTTTTCCATTACCCATACCAGGAATACTAATATTTCTAGTAAGATACTCAGCAAATGACAATGAAAACTGTAGAGAGCTAATTAAAAAAGCATTATTAAGACTAGATGATGCATATACCAAGAGAAGAAAGCCATCATGGAGAAGTAACAACTCAAAAAACTTGAAAATTTACTGGAAAGGTATCGTGCTAGTAGCAAAATCAATAGTTCATTGCTATAATTAAAACATTTCTAACACCTCAGTATAAATTATTGCCCTCAAGTTTCAGTGAAATGCAGCATTTCTTTATAATGAAATAGTCTACAAAATTATGACAGATGTTTAAAACTGCAATTAATGTGCAATTAATGTGTATTTAAGTAATTACACACCAAGAGTTGTCAAACTTTTCATAATATGGAGGACATTAATAGAAAGTGTCTCATGGATATCTCCCCTTCCACAGGCAATCACATGGATCATACTCCCTCCCTTTATAATCATAAATTATGGCATCAATAGTAGTGAATTGCAACATCCTTGCAGCAACTATAGAAATTGCTTCTATGGGAAAGGACTACTTATTTTTCTGCCTCTAAATGTCTTCAATGCAATAAATTGTGTTTTCAAACAAAGAAAAAAAACAGAAAAATTTTACCTATGACCCCCTAATTTTTATTCTCACAGAAAGTCTGTCTAAAATCCTTAGAGAGAGGAAATGAACTGACATTGTGACAGAAGCAAAACTGTCAGTCAAGTAAGACATTAAGCCTTGTCCAACAACTCAACCAGGGCTGGCGCTTCTATTTAGGCGACCTAGGCGGTCACTTAGGACACCAGGATTTGGGGGGGCAGCATTTTGCCACCCTCGACAGCAATTTGGCAGCGGGGGTCCTTCCGCGCTCCAGGTCTTAGGCGGCAATTCTGAGGCGGGTCCTTCACTCGCTCCGGGACCCGCCGCCGAAGTGCCCCGAAGACCGGGAGTGCGGAAGGACCCCCCCACCCCCGCCGCAGAATTGCCGACGACGACCGGGAGCGCGGAAGGACCCCCGCCTAGGGTGCCAAAAACTCTGGTGCCGCTCCTGAACTCAACTCTCCAGAATAAGGTCTCCTATAAAGGTATGAACAGCTAACTCAGTAAACAGAAGAAATCAAGAAATCGGAGAAATGATGAAAAAATTGGGTTACTGCAAATTAAATCCAATTTGAGGGGGTTAGGGTTGGACAGGGTTCCCCTAAGAATGGAAATTAGCAAGTAAGAGGTGAAATTTCATGTGTTAGGTCCAAAGTTCACCATTTAATCTCTTTCAGGTGCTTCAGGTTAAGGCAGAATGAGGGAAGAATTTCGACCCAGCGTAGATGGTATTAGCATTGGGGGAAAAGTTCTGGGCTATGCCACGGATTACCTTTTCATCCTCAAATACATAATCAGTAAAGCACCCAGATCGGAAGCCTTTTTGCCACAAGGAAGACTACCCTAAGCAAGAGGAAATAAAGTGACTTGAAGAGATGAGCCATGAGGGCTTGAAGAACAAGTTTTAGACTTCAGAAAGAGCACTCTAAGACCTTGGGAAGATTCTGTAATTTAACTACCCTAAGGAAAAACTAAGTGCAGGAGAGAGATTAATTTAGATTGTTTTCTGGCATCCAAGAGCTCTTGCCAGTGCTTAAGGGTGAACTCTGAAGAAGTGAGACAGAGTGTCAATGGCCATATTGTTTTCATACAGCAGAGTAGTGCCTATTGGAAACATGTTTACAGAAGGGTAGAGATCAACATATTCTAGTAATGCCTGCTGTTCAGCAGCCAAGCAGTAGGTTTCAGGAATGGGATGAAGGACAGGGCTTTAATGAAGAAGATCTGGAAATTTTAGTAGAAGCACTAGAAGCTTTACGGTCAAGAGGAACCATGACCTTCTGCAGCAATAAACCCCTTGCTAACAAGATATCAAGAAAAGGTAATACATGAATTCCCTTCCAGTGGTGGAAGGCTCTAACTACATAGACCTCTACCTCGATATAATGCGACCCGATATAACACGAATTCGGATATAATGCGGTAAAGCAGCGCTCCGGGGGGAAGGGGCTGCGCACTCCGGTATAACATGGTTTCACCTATAACGCGGTAACATTTTTTGGCTCCCGAGGACAGCGTTATATCGGGGTAGAGGTGTATATGTTTTTCTGTAAATTCTGTGGGAGTAGTGGAGAGTTCATAGGGAAGTGTGTATATGGAGCTGTAAATATTTCTTCTGGTAGCAAAAGCATAGAAACCTGTGGTGAGATTTCCAGATTTTTTTAAATGTAAAAGCAGTCGTCTCCTAACGTGATATATGTCAAAGTCCCCAGCATCTTTGGTTATCATTATACATGTCCAGGATTCCATCCTGAGACCTACCAGAAAAATCTAAGTTGTGTAGGAAGTGATGATAGTGATTAATCAAGCAACTTCCTTTCTTCTGAGTCAGTACTAAACCAATCACCCGGCATCATTTTAGGAGTGCATTGCTGCTGGAAGTGCCATCTTTCAGGTGAGATATAAAAAAAAACCCTGATAACCCATTACATTTTTCACAAGAGCAGATATTTATGCCCAGGGTCTCTACACAAACTGGAATTTGGCTATTACATCCTGCTTACCTAAATTCCCCATGGAGTTTCAATTGAATACAGCATTTTTCTTCATTTTCGATCCTAAACTGTTTAAATATATCACTGTACAAGGGGCCATCAAAAGGTCCCAGGCCCCACGTAATCCTCAGGCCGTCCACTAGGATGAATTTCACATTTAGGACAATGATAAACAGAATGTGACCACTTAATGATTTCCCATTTCTGGAAAAGCTAACTGTTTAATAATTTAAATATCTTTGGACACCATTCACCTTGTTTAGGATTTGTAGACTGTAGAGTCTGTGGACAAACCCCATATTAACCATGCATTCAGTTAATATTCTAAAATGGGCTTCTCTGCTACAATTACTATCTATACTGTCCCAGCTGTGATTTGAAAAGTTAAAAAGCATGATGTTCAGAACATCTCTTTATGTTCTTTTTCCCATGCTCACCTAGTGTCAAAGCTGTCAGGAGAAAATTTATCTCTGCAGTTTCATTGGGAAAAAGTAACTCCTATTACTCTATACAAGCAAGGCAACTGGAAAATTAATCAGGTTTCTGGAAAGACTCTTTAGCTTGGGAAATCTTTTCTGATTCATTTCAGCTGCACAGGAATACAGTCATCATCAGCCTAAGATCATTAGATTGAAGAGATACAGATGGGATATTTAAGTTTAGATGAAATACATTTAATAAATGAAACTCTATTGACTATGTCCTGAAAAAAGCTATTGAGTTCTACTCATTTTTAAAGGATTGTCATTTTACTGTATGAATGTGTAGATGAGTAATTTCATTATAAATAAACTGGATAGTCCTTCTGTGGGATAACAGCTTTTTCCAGTAATCTGTTTTGTTCATTCGATGCAATCTATTTGTACTGTATATACCTAATCTGCATCTCACCTCTTCTCAAAGTGATGACAGCTGCATTCTTAGGTAGTCAAAATGTTTCTAAGAGGCTTCCCAGACTGTAATTCCCAACAATAAACATTTTAATTAGAAATTACAACTTCCATTTTAAAATGCCACACAAATATAGAAACTGAATTAAAGAAGAAGCACTGCACAACTTTGGACATGGATAATACAACCTGTTCTCTACAATGTTGTGCCTTTGTTGTTTTATTTTTTTGACAAGCATTGATAATGCCAGACATTCGTACTAAAACTTTATAGCATATATAACCTAGTTCAAATTAAAAGTATATTTAAAATATTGACTGAAAGCAAACCAGAAAATAAGCTATTTTAATATTTCCATAAATGTTTTGATATACAGCAAATCAACTACCCAAAGTGCACTCAGACTGTTTACGCAGGCCATAACTGAATCACTTCAGGTCTGAAAAATAATGCGTCTTCCAAAGGACCTTATAACAGACACCAAACAGTACTGTTAAGAAGATGAGATGTTGAAAGATCAAGAATCTATTCATTTAAAATGCAAATCATATAAGGTTTTTAGGAAAGCCTGGCAAACCATCAAGCTTATAAAATATACCTTTCATCTATATTTAAGCAGCATCCAAATGCGCACAAGGTATATTTTATGTTCTGTTCTAACATTTTGAGAATTTGTTCAAACTACTTAAAGCCTTGACAATATTTTTCAAAAAGATGTGTCTATTTCATTTTTAATCTTTTCCAATTATTCAGTTGGTCTGTAGCAGCACAATGCAATGGGAAATTTATCAGTGGTGTTCTGAACCAATTTAGATTATCACAGATGTTCCAGCAGATTAGTTGATATACAAACAGTTGTACAGAACACATAATTCATTTCTCAGGTAATTTAATCTAACATGTACTACAAAAGTAGATAGCACACAAAATAGGAAACTAGTTTTGCTAAAGGTTATAAACAATTAAGAAAGGCACATTTTATACATGTATGATTCTGCATAAGATCTAATTCATTCAACTTTTCTGCCAGGATTTTGTTTAAAATGCAATGTGATGTCTAGTTTTTTAGCACTTAAAATCCAAGCAAACACTTTCTAAAATGTCTGTCCATACTATGCAAATTCCCCACATACAAAATATCTTTCAACACAATCAGATATTCCTTTTTCACCTCCCCTCCTCTTAACGAGAAATTATAAAAACCTCTATGCCACAGCAAATTAGTCGCTCTGAAGAACACCCCTCATGTGACAGCCTAGCTTCCTGCATCTCACTCTAGGTGGCACCACATGGTCCAACCACACTTAGACCATATTTCTTGGCTGCAGTCCCCTAACTCCCAAGGCATTAACAACACAGGTCCAACACTTTTTCTGGCATCTGTATGAGTTTCCCTCTGGGATCCTGAGACTATAAATTTGCAGTGAAAGAGAAACAGAATCTTCAAAACAAAACATTATTTATTTATTCCTCAAAAGGAACAAAGCATGTAGGGCAAAGGGTAACACAATAAAAGGCCCACACTCACAGGTAATACTTACACCTTGGTAAGTTCCCCAGACCAGCTAACTCCAGCTCCGAATTGAGAGAGTCAGCCTGTCATACTCACAACATGTGTCTCTTTCTGTGTGTGTTTGCCAGCGGGTCAGCTTTCCACGGATACACTGTAGCAGTCCTTCTAGCTTACTCAGCACCCCTCCTCCCCCCGCCTTTTTTCAAGGGTCTTTTAGGTTTGGAATCCCTTTTAATCCCAGGCTTTAGCACCGGAAAGAGTAATACAAACTAGCCTGGATGGAACCAGACAGTTTCTTCCCCACTGACAGCCCAACCACTGTTACCTTAGCTCCTTTCAAGCTGTTTACCTCAGGTGTCTATTCATTGCCATGGTTTTGTTTTCTTTGAATTAAACTTTATGCATTCACAGAGAATAATATTAACTGAGGTACATATTATATTTATAAAAAATACAGACATTTTCCAAATTTCCCAGTTCTATATACCATGTTACTACGATCACTAAGGAGGAAACAAACAGGTAAACATTAGACTGTTTGTTCAGGCCTTATCTCCTCTCCACCATATATATTACAGCTCAAAGGTAGTGGATTTAAAGTTAAGAAATAGGCTCCTGTGGTATATAAATATGACAGTCGACTTATGGAAAGATTGGTAACCTAGTGTTTAATTTAAAACGTATGGAAGAGTCCTACAGAACTGAAAGAAAATGAACCTTTAAGTGTTTTATGTAGAATTTAATAGGTTTTATAGCTTCTACAGAACGTTTAAAAAAGGACATAGAAAATCTATTCTCTATTACATTACATAGATTTAGAGTAATTTCTATAGCACTCCATTAGAATTCTCTCTATGAAGTTGTTTACGAACTTTCCATATAATAATTATTTGGTTTTCAGTATTATTATTCATATCACAGAATCACAGATTCAGAGTCCAACATGAGACCATTGTGATTATCCAGTCTAGACTCCTGTATAACACAGCCCAAAGAATTTCCCCAAAATAATTCCTAGGGCATATTTTATGGAAAAACATCAAATCTTGATTTTAAAAATTGCCAGTGATGGAAAATCTACATGGCCCTTGGTAAACTGTTCCAATAGTTAATTATTCTCACTGTTAAAAATGTATGCCTTATTTCCAGTCTGACTTTGTCTAGCTTCAACTTCCAGCTATTGGATCATGCTATACCTTTCTCAACTAGATTGAAGAGCCCTTTATCAAATATTTGTTCCCCATTACACTAGAGTAGGAATCTCAGAGTTACAAACACCTTGGAAATGGAGATTCTTTATAACACTGAAATGTTCATAATTCTGAACAAAAAGTTATGGTTGTTCTTTCAAAAGTTTTCAAAAGATGGTTACTAACTTTCCGTAACTACTGTTCTTCGAGATGTGTTGCTTATGTCCATTCAATGTAAAGTGTGTGCACAGTTGCCAAACATTTTTCTCCCCAGTAATATCCGGAGGGCCGGCTCTAGTGCCCCCTAGAGGCCCATATTCATGCGCCAGCCGGCCCCATGCCGTTCCAGTTCCTTCTTGCCGTCAACTCTAACAGCAAGGTAGGAAGGTGGGTCATGGAATGGACATGAGCAACACATCTCGAAGGACAAGAGTTATGGAAAGCTGGTAACTGTCTTTTCTTCTTTGAGCACTTTCTCATGTCCATTCCATGTCAGGTGACTCACAAGCAGTGCCCTTGCAGGTGGGCCAGGAGTTACAGATGTGCTGCTTGCAACATAGCTCTTCTGAAATTGGCATCATCTCGGACCTGTTGGGTAATGGCACAGTGGGCCACAAAGGTATGAATTGACGACCATGTTGCAGCCCTGCAGATGTCTTGAATCGGTATTTGCTTGAGGAATGCTGCTGAGAATGCTTGCGCTCTTGCAGAATGGGCCTTTATGACAGCTGAGGGTGGCACCTTTGCCTGCTCATAACAAGCCCAGATGCAGGCTGTGATACAGGGCGATATCCTCTGGGACAACACAGTGTGCCCTTTCATTCCATCCCCCACAGCCACAAAACGCTGCATTGATTTGCAGAAGGGCGTAGTTCTGTCGAAATAAAAGACCAGGGCCCTTCTACCATCCAAAGAATACAGACAGCTCTCTTTGTCCATCCTGTGCAGCTTCAGAAAGCTGATGGGCAAAAGATGTCCCAGTTGATATGAAACTGTGACATCACCTTGGGCTGGAAGGCTGAGTGAGAGCACAGCTGGTCCTTATCTTTGTAGAAGACAATGTAAGGAGGATCTGAAGTCAAGGCTTGAAGTTCTGAAACTCTTCTGGTGGAAATAATTGGCACTAGGAAGGCAACCTTCCATGAGAGGATAAGCAGGGAGTAACATGCCATGAGCTCAAAAGGGAAGCCAATGAGTCTGGATAGGACCAGGTTTAAATCCCATGGTGGAATTGGGTTGTGAACTTTCCATTATCCTTGTGATCTCATGGGCAAAGATCCATGTGCCTTTGATCAGAGGGTGGAATGCTGAGATTGCTGCCAAGTGGACCTGGAGCAATGATAACGATAGGTCTTAGTGCTTCAGACCAAGTAAATAGTCTAAGATGGACTGCAGAGAAGCTTGAGTTGGGTAAAGGCTTGGCTTGGCTGCTCAGCAAGACAAGTGCTTCCACCTCTAGTAGAGGGTTTCCTTCTACCTAGCAAGACCTACTGGACTTTTTCCGAACAAGGCCGTGCGTCCGGATTTAACCATGCAGCAGCCATGAGATGAGGTTCAGGTGAAGAAGCTGTCTGCACTCTTGCGAGGTTAGGTCCGGCCTAAGAGAACATTCATGGTGCTGCCACTGCGAGATCTAGAAGTGCAATGTTGACGCAACCATGGTAAGGTGATCATGATAACACTTGCCTTGTTCTTTTTGATCTTCAGGGGAATCGGAGGGAAGGGGTACAGCAGGTCATTCTTCCATGAGAGCAGGGAGGCATCGGACAGGGAACCCTTGCCTTGTCCAAGCCTTGAGCAAAAACTATGGCATTTCCTGTTCTTTGCAGAGGTGAACAGGTCCACCTGGGGAGTTGTAGAAGACAATGTAAGGAGGATCTGAAGTCAAGGCTTGAAGTTCTGAAACTCTTCTGGCGGAAATAATTGGCCCTCTGGAAGATGACGCTGGCAACCTCAGGGTGGAGAGACCACTCATGGTGAGAGGAAAAGGACCTCCTGAGGCGATCCACTAATACATTCCAGACCCCAGGAAGACACGATACTTCCAGGTGAATGGAATGCTCCACACAGAACTCCCTGAGGTTTTCTTGGCAAAGGGCTGGGGAGCGAGCTCCTCCTTGCTTGTTGACATAGAACATGGACTCTGTGTTGTCCATCAAGACCTGTACTGACTTGCCTGAGAGTTGTGGGAGGAACACCATGCAGGCCAACCATATTGCCCTGAGTTATGTTACATTTATATGTAGTGATAGCTCTGCCTGCGACCGGAGACCTTAGGTCTTGAGGTGGCCAATGTGGGCACCCCACCCCAAATCCGATGCTTCTGATAGCAAAGTCATTGTGGGCCATGGGGTTGCGAAGGGTACCCCAGTCAACACTGAGTTTGGATCCAACCACCACATCAGGGACACCAGAACTGGCTACTAAGTGTGCTGTGAAAAGTGATACTAACAAACATACAAATATCACTTTTCATAGCAGACTTAATCAGCCCGGGGACAAATTAAGTCCTGGAGGGGAGGTGGGTACAGAGGCAGCAGTGGCCTGTGGCGATGGGGCACTGGGAGAGGCAGTGGAGGCCAGGGATGATGGGTGAGGGGTGAGCTCAGGACCAGAGCCTACCACCATGCCATCAGGGAATGGAACCCAAAGCCCCACACCCAGGGGACAGGGCCTGGGGATGGAGATTGAAGCCCCCTGGCTGGAGCCTGCCACCAGCCACTCCAGGGCTGAAGCCCAACCCCACTGCTCCTCGGAAGGTGGGGAACTCACTGGCTACCTGATCCTCCAGCTTGTCTCTCTCCGAGGGGAGCAGGCTCCAAGCACTGCTGGTGGCCCCTGAGGAGGGGCTGCTACTTTGCCCACCCCACCACCACCCATCACCACTCAGGAGGCTGTGACTGCAAGAAAAGCTCCTGGTGGCCACATGCAGCCACGATGGCGGCATATGAGAAATGCTGGTTTAGACCATGCTGAGTTTGAGCTGATAGCTAGACATCCACGAGGGGATGTCAGAGAGACAGCCAAGATTTTAGTTTGAACAAAAGGAGATAGGTTGGGAGTAAAGAGGCAGATCTGTGAGTCATCAGCACAGAGATGGTAGTTGAATTTCTGTTTGCAGATGAGATTACCCAGAGATTAGGTGTGTGGGAGAAGAGATAGGGACCAAAGACAAAGACCTATGGAGACCCTACAGAAAGTTGTGGGGAGAGAGGGAGAAGGTCCTTTGAAGGACACGCTGCAGGAGTAATTAGAGAGGTAGGAGTACCACCAGGAGAGGACAGAGCAAAGGGAGGGCAAGACTTCAAGAAGAGTATGGTCAAAGGCAGCTGACTGGTCAAGGAGGATGAGGATGGAATACTGGTTTTGAGATTTGGCTAGGAAAAGGTCATTAGAGAGCCTAACCCTAACCCAGACAGCTTTTGTAGACAGCATGTTCTATAATCCTAGAAATGAAAAGGAGATGGAAGACGAGGCAGTAGTTGGAAAGGCAAGTGGAGTCAGGGATGGGTTTCTTTAAAATGGAAGATACTAAAGTACACTTGTATTGTGAGGAGAGGAGCCAGAGCAAAGTCAGGTGTTTAGATGAAGAGTGAGGAAGGGGATGAAAGTGGGCATAATAGAGGTCAGGAGATGAGATAGGATGGGGTCACTGGAGCAAATAAAGGGATTACAGGAGGAAAGCAGATGAGAAACGTGTGTGTCCGTGACAGGGAAAAAAGAGTTATTTATAATATGCTAAGTACCTTCCACACAACAAGAACACAGCTCCTACCCCAAAGAGCTCGCAGCTGAAACATTTCTACACAGCTTTCCACAAAACTTGGATAAGCGTAATTATTCACATTTTACACATAGGTAGAGAGATAGATTGATTAGGGGACTTTTCCAAGGTCACATACCAAATAAGTGGCAGAGCCGGGATCAGAACTTAGGTTTTTTTAAGATGTTGGATCATGCTTTCCTGAATTTCGGAGTAGGGCCCATCTGATTTGCTCTGATTTATTATGCTGTAATATTTTTGTATTTAATACAAAGTAAGAATGCACTAAAAATGAATATTGGGGATAAAAAAGGAACATGCTTTATTACTGAAATAACACAGTCTGAATATTATCATGTTTAAAATCATTGATGAAACTGAGCTATCCCAGACAAGAAAGACATTCCTGATTTGGTATCATGAAGGTTTTATTGCACCAGCAATTTAAATACCATGTTTAACTGCTGCTGTATGAAAAAAAATCATTTCAGTGATGTGTGTAAAAACCCATGTTAAACCCTGATATTTTTATACAATAAATTCATACATACACACACTTAAAAATTCAAAAATGTTTAAGCATTATCATTTACACATACAGAAAAAGTATACAGCAGGGATTATTATTTTCATTGAAGTCCTACTGGTACTTCACTCAAATCCCATGTATTCAACAGCTCCTCTACCAGAGGTACGTCAGAACTGGAAGAAATGCTATAGGTTTACATGGGTATTAAAAATTGGAAAGTTTGGTGCCACAGCATCCTGTTGTGAACAGTCAAAGAAATCACAAACTGCTTATGCAGCTCCACCAAGAAAACCTAGTGAAAGACAGCCTGCCCTACAAGCAGGACCACTCTAACCATGTTGGTTGGGGAGTTATTCTAGCTCAAGGATTTTTCTCTCTTGAGACAGCATTCACACACTTTAGTGGTTATTAGCCACTAATGTTACATTTGTATTAGCATTAGTATTACAGCTCCTGTATTAAACTGAGGAAAAAGATGAAATTTGGCAAAATAGTCATCCTCCTTGAGGGAAAGAATCTGTAGGAAGTCTGCAGGAGAAAGCGAGCCCCTTGCTTCATTCACTGCACATCTTGAAAGGTAAAAAACTGCACATGTCCTAAGGTTCACTCAAGAGGGTTCTCTTGTGAATGATATGATAAATGTGCAAAAGGACATCATTATTGCGACTTGGATTGTCTCATCAATTAAATTTTTGATACTACCCCTAATTTTTGCTTTATTCTCAGGGCAGAAAATTTGAATTCTTCTGGAGTCCTGAATGACCCACATGAACATCAAGACTTCAGTGGGTTCTGACATGGACTTCCTGTCATTTGCTTTTTTCCTAATCCTTTTGGAAAGAAAACTGTTGATCTGAGGAGCTTAAATTATTTCCCAACAGGATTCTGCTCTTATGATCCAGTTTTCCAGTTAAGGATTTACCCGCACCCCAAGCTACAAATATCAGCAGCTACCACTCCAAGACACTTGAGGACTTTCTTTTTTTATTAAAAAAAAAAAAAAAAGGTATTTCGCACCCATCAATCTTTATGACCTCCATCTTCACCTCCAAATATCAGGCCTTTTGTTACTTATCTTCATAGCTGCAGAGTCCAGAAAGGAACTTTGTATTGGCACTGGTGGCTGCCCAGTTGGACAGAGGTTACTCAGCTTTTCCTACTGTATTTCATTTTAAGTTTTATGGCTGTTGCAACCAAATATATATTTATCTCATTTGTCATAAGTGGTTCAAAAATTCTGGAGAAATCCATAAGGATATAAAAAGTCTAGGAGTTATCACTTACAGTTTTGGTCCCGTGCTGGAGTGTAATTTCATGAGAGTCTGGAATTTTCTTGACAGGGTTCTGAAACAAATTAAAAAAATAAAATTTTATGGACGTAGCCTATTGCCATTACATCAAGAAAACCATCGCAATAAAATAAGCTGCTTACCCTGAACAGGAAATGAAAACCAATTTCTACTTTTTCGTGATAATATTTTTGAGAGTAAAATCATTTCAGCATAAAATGTTATAGAATATGTATATGCCATTAATAAGGTAGCAGTACTATAAACAGAATAATGGATAGGCTTTAAGTATTTAGGGAAAAATTCCATGTAGGGTTCTTATAGCTTCAATGAGAAGAAACCATACAATTTGGGATTTTTTTTAAATGAACATATACCTAAGGGTAGGGGAACAATTAAAAACTAATGATAATCTAAAATATTTTTCTTTTTCCATTTTGTCCGTTAGAAAAAATAAAACTTCTTCTGTGGGGCCCTTGATCCCAAAGACCTTAAAATCTTGAATTACAAATGTTAATAAATCATACTACCTCTCAAATCATTGGAATTTGTCAAGTATTATTTATTACACATTTAATGCAACAATCTAAAACTACATCATAACAATTCATGTTATATACAATGTAGATAGGAAAAAGGATAGGCTTTAAAGATTTATCTCAGGCTCTACTGTGACCACAAGCATGCCACTAGGACAGTTTTTGTCTCAGGCTATGCAATGTAGTCAATCTGATGTAATTCAGAGCAGTTTGTTTTAACCCAATATATAGACCTAGAGCCATTTACAAGCCCCAGAAGATTTATAAGAATTCTAAAACATCTATTTAACAACTGTTACAAATATGTAAATAGTTACTCTAAATAGTAAAGTTGAAGGAATTTCAGTCTGTGTAAGTTAAAGTTTTAATGAAGGTCACTTGAACCATTCACAAAACACTCATTTAACTGGCATTACTTAATGTTCTAAAATAGTTACAATCCATCATTCTGATGTCAGATCTGTTGTTATAACTTTCTACTACAAGAACTTGATTAAAAATTACTTTTTAAAGTATAGTTTACAGTGTAATTAGTAAAACTGTCCGTAGGATAGAGCCCTAACAAGGGATATCAAAACTCATGGACACCAGATTCCACAATGCAAGTTGCTTGCACTAGATTGTTGCACATTTATTTGATATAAGTGTAGCATAAGGGTAAATCATTCCTATTTTAATTTCTTTCCATTTACATTCTATAAGCCCCAAATGGTCATTAGTGTAAATATAATACAGACTTTGACATAGCCTTTTTAGGAGAAGGATTCAAATCAGAGACACGTGCTTAGTTAAAACAGCCTATACTTGTTCTCACTCTCAGACTCCAGACAATTTTTCAGAAAAGGGGATAATTCTATATACAGCCCACAGGCCCACTTAGTTGAATGTCAGCATAAAGTACCCTAAAGGATCACAACTCCAGATCAAATACCTGCAATCCTAGGGAAGAAGTTTGGATCTGGAGCCCTATTTACAGTTCAGGCCCCACCTCTATAAAGCACCAGAAAAAGTTATTTTTGTATTATTAATTAAGCCTCCAGTGGCTGATCCTCTTTAATATTCTAAAGTGCTTTAATTACTGTTTGGGTGATACCAAGAACTGACCATCAGTAATTTATGGTACTTGATATCACCAAGAGCTCTAGAACATTTTATAAAACAGGAGGCAGGCAATGAAAATCGTCTATGTAGATAGTGACAAGTTTTAGGGATTTATGCATCTGCCACAGCAGAGGAAGCACCAACTTTCAAGCACAACCTCCATCACCACAGATTGAGAATCTTCATTGGTTAGCAGCAGCAAAAACAGAGCATTTGAACGCTATTAGTATATTCGATGCAAGGGTGTTAAGAAAAATGTTATATGCCAGCTCACAGAAAACAAGTTTACTTTCAAAATTATGTCTATGTTTCAGTACTTAATGTAGTTTTAAGGGGTAGCCTGCCTGTTTTGTGAGGTCTTTCAATGTGTTACACAGCAGCAGAGCAGGCAAGGGAGCCCTTACAAATATGAAAAAGGAGGTTTGCCACTACCATATTAAGTAGTAACGAACTGGACTATTTTCAATTAGCTGTTTATGCTTCATCTTTTAGGTGAGTAACAGCACTTATCAAAAAAAATTAAGATGACTTTATTTAACTATCTCAAAGCTACCAAGAAACACCAGTAAAAAAGCTTTCCATACAATTCCCTCAGATTGGTAAATAAAATGTGCAAGACAGACCAACATTTATTTCATTTCAATCTCTAGTACCTCCAAGTGGTAATAATTAGGTCTCCTTCTCTTTGAGATGAACACAAAGTTCACATAAAGAGGTTTCTTGTTGTGAAGCACTCATGTTGAACATATTTCTGGCTACTTAACAATAAGGCGGAGTAACAGATATGTGTAAACAGTACCACCTGATAAATCTTAGAATTCTAACAGCTTGTTCCTGAAAATCAGACACAGTCAGAGGGGTCATTGTGCTATACTCTGTGCTGTCCAAGGGATTCCTGACATTTAAACTAACTGTTTAGATTATTCAAAACAAATTAAAATAACAACCTCCAGGGACATATCTTGGCAAAGCATATTTTAAAATATTTACCACCAAAAAAAAAATAAAAATCAATGTGACTCATTCTGTTTTAGTAACTCTAAACTTCCTAAATTATGGAGACACTATAAATATCTCAAACTTGCAAAAACAAATGTCTATATATGAACACAAGTACAGATGTAACTAGTGATTTTCCAGTAATGTAATTCCAAAGAACAGGGAACACCAGAGGAGGATTTTTCATGCTCTAAAGAAAAAAATGTAAGTAGTATAGTCTGACAAGTGCTGATTTTTGTGCTAGGAAGAACCCCACACATCTTGGGAGTTTAACTATAAGCTTGACTAAATACTAAAACAAATTGTTTGTTCAATATAAAACTGTACATTAGCCTTGGATTACTAACTTGGAATCCCAATGAAATATGGGGTGCACTTACTGTAAGGTGGGTGCAAAACTGGTTGAAAGACCATATGGAAAGAGTAGTTAACAATGGATCTCTGTCAAATTAGGGAGATAGATCTAGTGGGATCCTGCAGGGGTCTGTGCTGGGTCCGGTACCGGTCCATGTTTTCATTAAGGACTTGGATAATGGAGTGGAGAGTATGCTTATAACATTTGTAGACAACACCAAGCTGAGAAAGGCGCCAAGCACTTTGGAGGACAAAGTAAGAACTCAAAATGACTGTAACAAATTGGAGGAGAATTTATCTAAAATCAACAAGATGAAATTCTATAAAGACAAGTACAAAGTACTACACTTAAAGAGGAAAAATCAAATGCATAATTACGAAATCAAAAATAATTACCTACGTGATAGTACTGCTGAAAAGGGGGTTACAGAGGATCACAAACTGAATACAAGTCAATGATGTGATGCACTCACAAAAAAGGCTAATATTCTGGGATGCATTCACAGGAGTATTGTATGTAATTATTCCACTTGGCACTGATGAAGCCTCAGCTGGAGTATTATGTCCAGTTCTGGTCAGCACACTTTAGAAAATATGTGGACAAACTGGAGAGAATCCAGAGGAAAGCAACAAAAATGGTAAAAGGTTTAGAAAACCTGAACTATGATGGAAGATTAAAAAACGGGCATAATTAGTCCTAAGAAAAGACAGGGGGCGGGGAGGGCACCTGATAACCATCTTCTAATAAGTTAAGCGTTGTTACAAAAAAGAAAGTGACCAATTGTTCTCCACATCCACTGAATGTATGATGAGAAAGCTTAATCTGCAGAAAGTGAGATTTAGGTTAGATATTAAGAAAAACTATAAGAATATTTAAGCACTGAAATAGGCTTCCAAGGGAGGTTGTAGAATCCCGGTCACTGTAGGGCTTTAAGAACATGTTAGACAAACACCTGTCAGAGAAGTTCTAGGAACAGTTTGTCCTGCCACCGTGTAGGGGGCTGGACTGGATAACCTCTCACGGTCCCGTCCAAATCTACATTTCTAGGATTCTATGTTAGTCTATTGCCATGCTAAATAATGTTGAATTTGAACTGAGAATTTATACCCTGACTAGAAGCAACAAGAAATCTGAACAGATATTCTTGAGTGTAACAAAACAAAAGTTTTGGTATGGCAACTTTAGTTTCCTTCCCACTTATCACAGGAATTGACCTGATTAATATTTTCCCTTGTATTTCTACAAAACTTTGCATTTTTATTGCTTTAAGATGTTAATGAGTTTTTAAACCTGTAAAATATTATTCAATTAGCCAGCAGCCCTGCTCCTTTAAATTGACCCTTCATTGTTGAGAATTTGGTCTCAGCTTGCACACTGAATTTCTGCAGAGACTATCACAAGTCCGAAATCTGGACCACTGCTCCTCTTTGTTGCAGGTAACTCCACCTCTACCTGTTTGCTACCGATTTGCTGGGCTTTCGGTGTCTCCTCCCACCAGCCTCTTCTTTCTCAGCCCCAGATGGAGCTTTTGCTTATCTCGAAGCAACTATAGGTTAATACCAACGCAGGGCTTCTTCAGATTGGTGATCTCCTTCCAGAAAGTCAGTTTAAAAGACAAGACAAAATACAAGGAGGACACCAGTCATTCTACAATTTGGACTAAACCTAGCTGAACCTGAGGTGAAGCCTGGGCAAGCTAAATAAAGCAGAATAAGAACATAAGAATGGCCATACTGCATCAAACCAAAGGTCCATCTAGTTCCGACACTGGCCAAAGCCAGGTGCTTTAGAGGGAATAAACAGAACAGGTAATCATCAAATGATCCATCCCCATTGCCCATTCCCAACTTCCAGCAAACAGAGGCTAGGGATCATATAAGGTGGAAGGGAATGGGTTTGGAACCCCCCTCAGTTCCTTCGCATCGATGTCCTGGGGAAGACTCTGATACAGAGGGGATGGAGGATGGGTCATGGAATACGTCTGCCTCACATCTTGAAGAACCATAGTTACAGGAAGTAGCCATTTCTTCTTCAAGTAGATGCAGACATGTATTCCAAGTAGGTGACTTGCGAGCAGTACCCCCATCCGGAGGTGGGGCTCAGAGTCTATATGAGTAAGGATCGCAGGACCATTCTTCCAACATTAGCGTCCACTCTGGAAGAAGCAGTGATCACATAATGGTCCATAAATGTATGTATGGACAATCATGTGGTGGCCCTGCATATGTCCAATATGGAAATGTCATTGAGGAACACTAGTGACATTGCATGTGCTCTCATCGAATGAGCCCACATCTGCTGAGACATAAATGATTCTATCTCATACGCAGTCTTGATGCAAGACGTTATCCATCTAGAGACGGTCTGCACAGAGACAGCCTGTCCTTTCATGCAGTCTGCATATGATACAAACAGGAGAGGCAAAACACGAAACTGTTCAGATAAAAGACTAGATAAAATCTATTGTCTAATGTATGGAGGCATTGCTCCTCCAGGGAGGAATGTGGCTTGGGGAAAAATACATGCAAATACACACACTGGTTCAAATGAAACTGAGAGACCACCTTGGATGTGAACTTCAGGTATGGCAGCAATATTACCTTGTCCCTAGAGAACTGCATATAAGGAGGCCCCAACATCAGGGCTGCAACTCATCCACCCTCCTAGCAAAGGTAATAGCTACCAAGAACACAGTTTTCTGAGACAGGAGGGGCAGCAGACAGGAAGGAAGAGGCTTGAATGGACACCCCATTAGAGCTGCTAAAACGTGTTCAGGTCCCACAAAGACAGCTCTCAGTCTAGAGGATGCAGGCAGAGAAGTCCTTTCAGAAATCTCATTGGAAAAAACTGATTTCCCTTGGATCAGGAAATGAAACTCCGATATTGCTGCCAAGTGCACTCACCCGATTTCTGAAGGTACAGCAGCTACTCCAATATTTCTTGGATCAAAGTCCCCACCAGATGAGCCTTGTGGGCTAAGGACCACAATGAAAACCTCTTCCACTTCACCAAGTAGGCCATCCTAGTGGAAGGTTTCCTATTGTTGAGTTGGGCCTGTTGGACAGTCTCTGAGTAATGCTCTTCCTCCTCATTCAGCCAGGCAGCAACCACAACGCAAGGTGCAGACAGCTGATCGCCAGATATAGGGTGTGGCCGTGACCCTGTGTGAGGAGATCAGGAAGGAGACGAAGAGGCATGGGACACAGCAAGGAAGTCCGAGAACCAGCACTATGTCTATGATAAGGATGAGCCTGGTTCAATCCTTATTGGCAATTACTTAGGGAATGATTGGGATAGGAGGGAAGGCATACTGCCAGCTGCAGCAGAAGGTGTAGGAGAAAGAGCCCAGGCTGAGACCCCCATGAGAGCAGAATAGGTCACACGTCCTGTTTTCCCTCATCGTAAATAAGTTGATCATGGGGATATCCCACACTGCCAAAAAAAGTCCAAAGGACACTTGACTTCACGGACCATTTGTGACTTGGGGAGAAAATCCTCCTGAGGTGGTCTACAAGAGGGTTCTGGACTCCTGGTAAGTGGACAAATAACCGGGGTGAAGTCTTCTTCATTGCAGAACTACCGCAGGTTGATCACCTCTAGGCAGAGCAATCTTTTACAAAATAAAGGTTTAAAGCTCTTGCTTAACTGAAAATGTCTTACTCAGCCTGAACTATGGGCTCATGAGCTGTGCTCCCCCTTTGTTTGTTCCCATAGCACAGCATGGTGATATTGTTGGTGAGCATGTGAACCACCCAATGCCCGATATGGTTCTGAAAGACACAACATGCTTTGTGGATGGCCCAGTGCTCCAACACGTTGATGTGGAGCAAAGCTTCCTGTCCCAGCCATAGGCTGTCCGTCCTCAACAGTCCAGATGCATCCCCCAACCTAGAAGGGATATGTCAGTAACCACTGACTTGATCAGGGCCAAGCAAAGGGGACTCCTTGGCAAACATAGTGCTGGGTCTCACCAGCGCAACGATGCCAGGACTGGTGGAGTAAGGCAAACCAACCTGTCCAGAAAATGCAAGGCAGGGCGGTAAACTCTCCTGAGCCACATCTGAAGACACAACCTGGAGAAGTGGACCACCTGGGTGCAGGCAAAAATGTGGCTTAACAGGCTCAAACACATGCGGATTGTTCTGGACGGTTGCATTTGCAGACTGAGACACAGTTGTTGAATCGTCTGGAAGGGGTAAGTCGACAGGACCGCCCTTGACTTCATAGAATCTGAAAGGGCCTCAATGAATTCTATTTGTTGAGGGGCAACCAAGCTTGGCTTCATGGTGTTTAGAATGAGTCCTAAACGGTCAAGTAAACATAGCGTGGTGTCGACATGGGCGAGAACCTCTTCTCTGGAGCCACCCTTCAGCAACCAGTTGTTGAGGTAAGTGAAGATGTGGATTCCCTTCCTCCTGCTGTACACCATGCCATGCTTTTGGTGAAAACTTGCGGGGGGTGGGTGGTGGGGGGGTGGGGGGGAAGAAGAAGAGCAGAAGAGAGGCCAAATGGGAGAATCATGTACTCATAGTGGTATTTTCCTACTACAAAGTGAAGAAACTTCCTGTGACTTGGTAGAATTGCCACATGAAAATAAGCATCCTGAAGGTCCAGAACAGCGAACCAGTCACCCTGAGACAAAGCTGGGAGGACAGCTGGAGAGTGATCATGAGGAAACTCACATATTTGATGAGTCCGCAGAGGTTGAGGATGGGCCTCATCTCACCCTTGGATTTTGGTATCAGGAAATACCAGGAGTAGAACCTGTGACCCTGGTGTTCTCACGAAACTTCCTCCACCGCTCCCAAAGGTAGCACAGAGCTACCTGCTCAAAGAGCAGTGTCTGGTGGGAAAGGTCCCTGAAGAGGGACAGAGGTGGGGAGAGGGCATGGTGAGGAATTGGATGGCATAGCCCGACCTGACAATATCTAGGACCCAGCTGACAGAGATAATAGAGAGCCAGGCACCGTAAAAGTGGGCCAGTCTGTCCCCAAAGGAACAGAGGAATGGTGTCAGTCTGTCCCCAACTGGAACAGTGCTCTGGATCAATGCGCCAAAATGGGCCTTTAGCAGGCGCTGAAGGAATGTGAACAGACTGCCCGGGCACCAAGCTCGAGTGCTTCCTCTTGTGAGACCTGTCCCTTTTCCTGAGGTAGTGTCGCTATCTCTGTGGGAAGGGCTGCAAAATAGGATGCTTAGGACTGTATGGCTATTGTTGCTGCACTCCAGAGTTGTGACTCTGCATTTGTGCCTACACCCTCAAAGACCTTAAGATAGCCCTCAAATCCTTAAAGGAATGCAGGGTTTCATCAGTCTTGTCCAAACACAAGGTTTGGCCACTGAAAGGCAAGTCCCTCAATCGCTCACTGGACATCAAGCGCAATCCCCGAGTTTTGGAGCCAGGAAGCCCTCCTCATAGTAATTACTGAGGCCATTGCCCTGGCCAAGGTATCTGCAAGATCAAAGATGGATTGCAGTGACATCTTGGCCACCAAGCAGCCCTCGGTGACAAATACCCAAAATTAATCACGTGAAGCCTCGGGCAAGTGCTCTTCAAATTTTGCCATAGCCAAATAATTGAGAAAGTCGCATCTGGACAACAAAGCTTGCTGGTTCATGATCTTCATCTGTAATGATGAGCAGATGTATATTTTTCTGCCCAAAAGCTCCAAATGCTTAGAGTCTCTGTCCTTGGGGGGTGGACTCGAACCTGCCCTGCTAGGCTCTTTCATTCACTGCTGTGACCACCAAGGAGTTTAGGGCCAGATGGGAATAGAACCCTTCTATCTCTGTACAGGCACAAAACAGCGCTTCTCCAAGTGCTTGGCCACTAGTGGTACCGAGGCTGGCATTCCCAAAGGGCTCTCGCAGGTTCAAAGAGTGCCTCATTAACAGGGAGGGCCACTCTTCCCGAGAGAGAAAGCTGAAGAAGGTACACAAGTTTATGGGTATTCTCCTGGAGAAACTCTGCTTGAATACCAAGGGATGCAATCACCCACCGTAAAAGGTTTTAGTGCTCCTTGAAGTCCTCCGGAAGGAAGGGGAGGACAAACCAGGTAGCACCGCATCATCTGGGGATAAGGACGAGGCTGTTGGCTGAGCCATCGATGGGTCCTGCTTCTGAGGTAGCATCTCCAGCTGAGGAAACTCTGGTAGCTCCACAGGAAGGGGAAACATGAGTGCCTGGGCTTGCAGCCAATCCACAGCCACTAATGCCCCATGTGCACACAATCTCACCTTTGACTTGGGCAATGAGCAAGATCTCCAGGAACAAGGAGCTTCCTGCTGAGCACAAGGAGACTACAGTTATGGGTAAGGTATTGGTGGTGAGTAGGTGTGGGCCAGGGGCCTCTGTCCTGGCTTCAGGGCACATGCCTACACTGGTAGTGGTGGCAGTCTACTGGTGGTCTTCAAATCTTCTCCAGTGAAGTGGAGCAGGACGACGAGGATCCCAACTCTGAAACGGAGGTGTCCTGGGACCTCGGAGACATGGGAAGGAGCGAACTCCAAAGAGGACCAACAGGCGAGCAGACTCATCCGTGGCCCAGACCAAGGTCAGAAGCAGCACTCCTGAAGTAGTCGGCACTACTGGTGCTGAATGTGTCAGTGCCACAGGCAAGGTCGATCTCAGTGCAGACAGTGGTACCAGAACGCCTGAGTGCCTCAACATCAAGGCATTAGGAAGGGCTTAGTACTGAAGACCCACGTACCAAATCTGGTGCTGTGTCCATGCCAACCACTGGGAGGGGTCTTCCCCCTGTGGTGCCAAAGGGCCTGAAAGTTCAGCGGCTCGCTTCAACTGGGGTTCCACAGTGGGCGTCAGCCTTGCAAAGTTCTGGAAAAGCAGTGAAGACAGGACTGAAATCTGCCACAGCCTAGTAGGCCGACATGGACGCCATCAGTACCGTCATCATTTGTTGGTACTGTACTCAATGGACACCTTGGCAGAACCCGAGTTTATTTGAGCAGTACTGAGGGAGGGTCACAGGTACTGATGCCACTCCGTACTCCAGAACCAGTCCCAGGCCTGTCCACACTCTTCTTAGGGGAGGCAGAAGAGTCACCCTGGGACCTGGAATGCTCACAATTTGTCTTGGGAGACCTCTTCTTTGGCACCGATGGCTTAGAATGGCTCCTGTGCCTCTTCGGAGAGGCCCCTACCCTGGAACAAGAGGCAGGAGCAGTTTTCAAGCACAAGGAAAGCCTTGGTAGTGGGTGGGGCTGCATGGCCTGTTCATTCAGGTACTGGTTGAGGTGAAGATCCCACGCCACTTTAGTCCTCTTTTTTTAATGCTCTTCAGATCAAATAGCGCTCTTTATGGTGGGCTTCACCAAGGCAGAGCAAGCACCGCGTGTGGGGGTCACTGGTGGGAACTGCCACTACACACAAAGGGCAATGCTTGAACCCTGGCGAGGGCATCACTGGGGAGCAATACCACTAATGCTATATAACTTTTTTTTTTTTAAACACTAACTGAACTATTAACCATGTACAATGTGCTAGGTTAAGAGGATGAATTCAAGATTGTGAAACAACAATCACACAGAGCACCAATGTCAGCCAATAGGCGGGAAGAAGGAATTGGGGGGGGGGGTTGGAGTGGTGCCGCCTGATATCACCAGATGTTAGCACTGCCCCCTCTGGGTACTGGTAGGCAAAAGTCTCTAGTTTCAGCACATGGGATGTGCACACAACTACTTGGAATACATGTCTGCATCTACTCAAAGAAGCAGCTAAGGTCCTATGTTTATTATCACTTGCTGATTTCCATTTAAAATGTGCTCAGTTTACATGTAAAAGCATATCTTTTCTAAGTGCCAACTACACATTCAACCTGGGTTCTTTCCTTCTCACAGATCACCAGTAAAAAAGGTTCTATAGGGAAAATTAGGCTCAGGAGACACTTGTGCAACCTCATTGTCTTTAAACAATGCCTTCAATTATACCTGTGAAAAAACCCCTCCCCTGCTTACAATGGGTTTCCACAGGTGTAACTGAATGGAAATTAGTAAACAATTTTGCTGATGATGCATAGTTCTATCATTGTGGAGTCTGCATGCTATCCAGAGAATTAAAAACAGGGAAAAAAGTCTTACTCTACAGATTTGTGATAAAATGTGCCATTTTTACAGTCACTTTTCAATGTAGAACTGTCTTTTAAGCCCTTTACCAACTGTACATCGACAACAAAGGAGAAAACTTCAGAGCTAAAATCTTCCTTTGGGTATCTGACGTATTTCACTAGCAAATGGTAACTTATTATGAAAGCACAGGTCATGAGCACATAGCTCAGGCTGAGTAAGAAGTTTTCAGTTGAACAAGAGCTGTAAACCTTTATTTTGTAAAAATCTCATTTAAATGGCAAAAAACAACACACAGAAAGTAAACTCTGAGTAATATTTTTCATTTTGGTTTGATGAAAACTGGGTTGATACACAGACAATAATAAGCTTCAAAATCACGCCCCACTTTTGCAAGTTTTTTTTAAATGAATTCTCTCACATTTTTTGGACACCTTTTGCAAGAAATCTTACACTCTGGGATCTTTATTTTGCTACAGATGTTGCTCCTCATATGCTGATTAACATAATATTAGTTATAAATATGTAGTGTAGTAGTTATAAATATGTTGTGATTTTTCAATTTTTTCTCCGTAACTGAAAAGTAACGTGCACCAAGACGAATCTACCATATTTAGCAGTGAAGATGTAATATGTCCACTCAGATTAAACCCATGTTGTGAGAGAGGTGGTGGTGAAGGAGGATATATGAGAGAAATACATGTGCACACATATTCTCTCCCTCCCACATTAAACACACGCATGCACACTCTCACCCTTCTAAATACCCTGTAGCCTAGGGGAAGTTCCGTGGGCTGAAAAAGAGAAGATCATGAGCTCAAATATACACCACAGTCAGTAGAGGGGAGATTTCCATTAATCTCACCAGCCATCTTATTAACCACAGCCATAAATCCTAACCCCAGAAGGCACTCAAGTATGAGCTGCCACCCCATTTTACAAATAAGTCAGCAGAGAGGTTATATGACATCACAGCAAGCAGAGTCAGGAACGGAACACAAGATTCAAACATGGTAGACCCAAATCTTACATACTCAGCCAGACTGCCTTTCAGAGTCAATGTGCTTTCGTTAGCCTATCTCTAACCCATATTCTTCTACCAGTATTCGTGATCACCAGAAGGCTACTGCTATCCAGCAAACAGTTGTGTAACCCACATGGAAAGTGTGTGTCAAGTCCTTCTGTAGTGGCTAAACAAGCTAGCAATTACTCGTGTAGCTGAAGTGGTAGAGGTCTGAGCAGGGGTTCTGAATGTCTTTTTGCACTCTAGCACAAAATTAAGGCAGAATAAACTTCCCAATCTATTGGTACAGGAACATCTGAAGTCACTGTCAAGAATGTGCGCTTGAGGGCAAGTTTGAGAAAGCAGGGGTATATATTGTTTTTCCGTATATATTGGAGATGGAAGAAAATGCTTTATGGAGTGTGTTATCAAGTGTTTTAGCCACACTGAAAGTGGAAAGGAGTGCAGGAGACTCCTCCCTTAACTTTTCATTTCCTAGATTTTAGGGTTTTGAGTTGGTGGGTGGGTCCTGATGAAACCTTAACTCTCAAACACACGAGAACTGTACGTAGTATTTTCTAAAGTGTGGCTTCAAAAAGAAATATAAAAAGGAAAATTTTGTAATTAAGCCAGCAGATGGCACCTAAGTGAAAGCAACCAAGTTCTGGAGGATCAACGGGCCAAGAAGCTGGAGGATGTCATGATAACTGGGAATGGAGCTGGAGGCTGAGCACCATGTTGACTGTAGTGTGTGTGAGGGGGAGAAAGTGGAGGGCCACTCTGTGGAAGCAAGGAGGACTGTGCTGCTCAGTCTGGGCCGCTAGGCTGGTGGGGTGTGCTTCTCCTCGGCTTCTCAACCTTCACCTTCCCCTGGGACATATGCGAGTTTAAGTCCAAAGTGCTCACAACAAGTCCCAGTCTAGAAGCATCCATGACAATTCCTTTTACCCAGGCTCCTGTACACTTGCATACAGGGCAACAATGTGTTGGCTGCAAACACACACAGCCATCTTGTGTATTAGGCATCTTGGATGATGTCCCCACATGAGATATCCACAATGGAGGGAGGGATGTATTACTGCAAGAGAAATTAGGAGGATTTTCACAGCTCCATGATGGATGCACATGATACGAAGGAATGAAAAATATTAAGAGGATGCTGTAGAGTCATGCTTGTCAGTCTCCATTCCTAATGCAGATAATACTGTAACAGCACAGACTCACATTCTGAGTTATTAGTTTGTTCTGTGATCTAAGATAAACCCCTCCAAGGATGCAGTCAAAAATTCTGGGGGAGTTTGAATAGATGAATTTCCTTTCTAATGTGTACAGGAGGCAAACTTAATTTAACCAGTGCAGAAATAGCACCGTGTCTTACTTCTCCCAACATCTCCTAATCCACAGCCTCATGATTTTTTTCTTAGATCTGCATTGAAGAGCCTTCCTAGTTTTAACTAGCAAGAGAAAATACCTTAGATTTGACTTTCATCTCTATGAATGCCTAAAAACACAAATCTACAATGTTATTATAGGTCAGCTAGAAAATATTTTATTGAACTATGGGTCAACCGTCATTCAGACTGTTCCCAGACACTTGTAAGTAACTTGCACAGAATCTTTGCTTCCTTCACTTGCCACTTATTGCTCAGTTTCCCTTCCTGAAAAACCTCCTTTGGTTCAGTGTCTAACAACAGGTAATACAATTAGATTTGCAGCATGGTTTGTAAATATCTCTTTATACATAAATATTACACTCCTAAAGTATACAGAGCCTGTCTCCTCCTCCTCCTCGTAATTAGCTTTAAGAGTTGGGAGGTGAGGTGTGATTATTTTTCATCACATATTCTGGAATCTCACTCAGATGATTTCTAAATTCATAATGAGCCCTTAATCTATGAAGTCATAGTTGCCATTAATATTTATGAGTTGGGAATTGTTCTCACGTACGTGAACAAGATAGATTCACTTGAGCCTTTTCCAAGGCAAATTATAATCTCTGATAAAACTGCTTTAAATGTAAAATTGCATGTGGTCATTAAAAATCTCATTGCAGTTTCCATAAGAGAATCTTCCTCAACCCCAGTGTTGGACTCCTGGCCATACTCCAGATAAATTACATTCTGCCTACCTAACATCCCCCACCCCCTCAGTTTCAAATGGATACAATACTTTTCACTTCATAGAGACTATTGTGCACTGTTCACTATGCATTATAAGAAAGTACCTATGTTTTAGCCAAGATATGGTTTAATTTTGGTGGCAAGATATGCAATTCTTTTATAGTGCTTGGCTGAGTAGTGCTAGGTATAGTTAAGAATTCAAAATTATAATCTGTTTTCATTCACTGATAACTTTTAGAGAAATTATTCTTTTAGGCTGAAACTTTCCATGCTTGGTTTCTACCCAATAGGAGTGAACAAATCAGCATTCTCCATTATTTGCTCATGAGGGGAAACCAAACAAAAACACCACCATACATTTTTCACTATTTCTTCTTAAGAATTTGCTAAACTTTCCCCCTCGTGAGGGGGTGGGGGGGAGGGAGAGAGAATAGACCTTTGAAACTAGAAGTGAAAATAAACCTCAGTGAAAAGAAAGCCCATAACTAAGGGCCAAATGGTTCTTTTCAACACACACATCCTTCCCCTTGAAGTCCACTTTGAAGGAGACATACCATACTTTTAACTCAGGAGAAAGAAAAAAAAAATCTAGAGATACTTTGCTAAGGAAAGATGTAATAAAACACACAAAAACATACGTCACACTCCATCTATGCTTTTTCATTTGATCTACCAACAGAAACTAATGGAAGCCAAAAATTCTTTAGCAGTTCCAGAACAAGTGCGGTGTTATGAAATTCCCATCCTTGGAAATTTTTAAGAGCAGGTTAGACAAACACCTATAGGAATGGTCTAGATAATATTTAGTCCTGCCCTGAGTGCAGAGGACTGCACTAGAAGACCTCTTGAGGTCCTTTCCAGTCCTACAATTCTACAATTTAATCATAAAAATACCTCCATATTTTCTTAATTTGAGAAAGTGGCTTTACTGTTCTTGAGGTTTGTCCCCTGACTTAAAACAAATAAATTATGAAATTCAAACTGCGGGTCTATCACATTCGTGAGAGCTCTAGATAAAATGACACCAGCCTTTACAAATGCAAACCTTTCAGAGTTGTTATACTGACTCACATCAGTGAAAAAATTAAGCCTTTTTAGTTCAAACAACAAACCAAAAGACACCTACAGTTATGTTTTCTCCAGCAGTAGGTTAAAATTAAATAGTTGCTAATAGACTTGTGTATACATAGTAAGAAAAGTAGTTTTTATCTTTTTTTCCACAAGTTTTACAAACAATGGAGTAAAGACCAATAAAACTGTTAATGGATACTGACGGACTCTCCCACCAGTTCAACGATGAGTGTTCAGCTAGTAATGACTTAAGTTCTGGATTTATTTGTTTTTATGGCTTCTCATATGGGAAGCAAGTCCAATCCTGGATTTCCAAATGCGGTTGCATGTCTTACAAGTGTAGTTATTATTGAAGGGAGGGTTGGAGGCACTGTCGTTACGACGTGCTCTCTTCTGCAAGGACCCTTCTAGTCAGGAAGAGACTGTTACGCATCTTAGGAGTTAGGGTCATTCACCCTAGCATAAAATTTTATAAATATCAAATTCACAGAAATAAGCTATACTGAAGTTTTTTAATGCCAATATAACTGCAGCCACAATAAAAGGTTTATATCGGTTTTTAAACTGATATAGTTAAAGCACCACAAAAAGTGTGTGTAGACCAAACCTTACTCTTTGACTTTGTGCAAGTTATTTCACTTCTCTAGGCCTCAATTTCTCCATCTTTAAAATTAGGATAATATTTACCTACTATACTGAGCTGCTACAAGGTTTAATCCAATAAGGTTTGAACGTTTAGTAGATCTCTGAGATCTCAATATTGTTAGCAAGATGCACCGAAATTCAGCTTAACTGTACACAATCTAACCTCCTGTGGTAGAGAGTTATCCACAGAGCCTCGTGTTCACCAGTTCTTTTGATTTTAAAGAAGTGTTTACTCACACACTTATTCTAAAAGGCATAAAAAAAAGACATTTATATACATAGCTATCACTAACAATAAAGAAATCTTCAGTCTAGAAATATGTTCCCCAATTAAGATATGAAATTAAACTGAAAATTACAGGCAGCAAATAAACTAACCATTCATGGAAGAATTGCAAGCATTAAAAAAAAAAAAAAAAAGTAAAAATTACAACATGTCTAAGTTGCTGCAGGAAGGAAGGACAATTTCCTATCTAGCTCACACAGCTGGTTCCAATCCTATTACTGTTTCGATTAGTAATTCTCCCACGCTACCCATAAATTACCTTCAAAACATTACCATTTAAACTTTGTTATGAACTGTGATATAGCAGCACAATTTTGAATAATATGACATGACAATAAATTGCTACGCGATTAACAATGCATCTGGAAATAGGAAAAAATATGTTTTTGTTGTACACACGAGGTCTGTTTAACTCTCTCTCTCACACACACACACACCCCACTTGGATACATTTCTTTAAAGTAAGTCTCAAAACAGTAATTGCCACCAAAGGAAGCCAATATTGTGTGACTAGCTTGTACATTAAATGCTGTTAAACCTGTTATACCACCAATAATTTAGACAACTCTCACTCCAAAGAATTAGCACTAGTTAAAGATGCAGCCATCTTGAATTGTTTGGCTTCTCCTTTAAACACCAGAGCCTGAAATTTTATTGTATGGAGTAACTTATCAAAGATGTGCACAAGAGATATAGGATGTGTGCTAATCTAGATAAACATTTATACCCTGTCTTGCCTTGATATATAAGCACAACAAGATTTCTCCTGCACACTACTGAGAAAATGTTCCTCCAAACAACACTATTTTTAATGACTACAAAATCAAATATAGTAGTTTGACGACTCAATGACTGCAACTAAACTTTGCGCTAAAAATATTTTAAGAGGGCTGGTGAATGGGACACAGTTTCTCATTTCCATTTAACTGATTAAAACCAACATTCATTATTGTTCAATGGTGATCTATGTGAAACAGGGTAGTGATCTCAGTTGATTATCTAGCGGGAAGACGTCTACATCAAAATTAACATCATTGTAGCTGTTCCAAAAAGAATCCAAAGATTGAAAAGGTATAGAAACAAACAACCTTCTCACCCCTATAATTTGTCCTTTCAAATCAGAGTTATGACACATTGTCTAGAAATCAAGTAAACTTATGGTTGTATATCAAGAAAAAAGATGTCAAACTCAAAAAACATGATATGGCATCCAAACTTCTCCTAGGCATTTCAGATAATGTGTTCACGTTAGGCCAAACTGTCATACATACTTCTCATTCTGAAAATGTTTACGACTATGTAACATGGGTCATATATTGCCTGATCATCCATAAAACTGCTATGCAGAGAGGCCTGATCCATTGCACTCCACATGGAACTGCTGCAGATATATCCTAATGAAGTCCCCGGATCCCACCTAATGTATTTGTATTTCTTCATTCTTTCTGGCATTTAACTTGATTCAAAATTCAACTTATGCAGTCTCTGCATATAATCTTTCATATACTATGATTATGAAGCTTTTTAGATGAGTATAGCTCAGAGAAGATTCCACCATCCAGGCTACACCAGCCAGTTCATCTCGTGAGTGGGAATACGCAGAGGACACTCAAAGAAAAGTAATACTTCCCTACGTCACAGGTATGTTGCAACAATAATTTATTAATGTTAGAGCTGAGCAGATGCTACAGAGATTGAAGCATAGAAAAACCTATTAATCTGGCATTTACAGTGCACAACTCTGTGGTATCCAAGCAGTCACAGCTCTAGCTGGGTGCTCCCGTCCAGCCACACACCAGACTGCTGTAAGGGGAATCCAAGCCCCTGGCTCTCTGGGAACCTAGATGTTTTAATATTCCAGAGACAGAATGGGAACCAGCAAGCCATTGCCTCAATCTTGGTGTCCCTGACTCCCTAGGCACACTCCTGAAGTGACCCTTCAGACTCCCTCACAGTTAAATATACCCTCTCCCAGAACTCCACTCCAAAGGTGCAAAGTTTCAGGGTTAGTGTTACTCTCTCTGGAGGCACACAGTAGTTGTGAAGCATTTAACACACTCAGAGTCTGTCCAGAATTTAACGTACTTGTTCTTTTACTTAATCAGATAAAGCACGAGTACAGATTACAAAACAAAAAACACTACAAGCATTTTCCTGTCTCAGTTTCCTGATCACTACAGGATGTTTTTGGGCTGAGGTGGAGTCCCTTGGGTTATCAGGAGTTCTTCTGCTTCAGTGCATGGCTTGTGGGCTGCAACACGGAGCCTTCTTTCCCCTGGACCATTCTGACTCCTTCCCTTAAGAGTCCTTATAGTGCACCTTGGCTCAGGAAAGCAGGCAGGACCCCCTGCCTTATGCAGTCCTTTACATGCTGCGTAGCTTCTCTCTGGAGTCTTCAGTGATTTTGTCTCAAAAGGAGAGAGAAGCTACCCAGAAAGATCAGCTCTGTCAGGTGACACCCCGCCAGCTGCCCCACTTGAGCACTATGCCCCTGCCAGGTGACTTTGTTGCCAAGGCAACCTCTCCCTAAGGTCCCCTGGGTAGGAACTAGTATATTGTCTACAGCAGGAGTCGGCAACCTTTCAGAAGTGGTGTGCCGAGTCTTCATTTATTCACTCTAATTTAAGGTTTCACGTGCCAGTAATACATTTTAACGTTTTTAGAAGGTCTCTTTCTATAAATCTATAATATATAACTAAACTATTATTGTATGTAAAGTAAATAACGTCTTTAAAATGTTTAAGAAGCAGTGTGAGTGCCACTGAAAATCAGCTCGCGTGCCGCCTTTGGCACGCGTGCCATAGGTTGCCTACCCCTAGTCTACAGCAATTACATTTCACAGAAGGCTAATCTCCCCAATTAACCCCCTCCAATCACACACATCTAGTCATCACCTGCCATTCCACACTGGAGCCCATACAGGGTATCATTAAACAATTACAATCCATACTTGCTGGGCGCCACATCCTGAAAGAAATCTTTCCCAATCCCCCTCTTCTGGCCATCAAACACCCCCTCAATTTGCCAAGCTCAACAGGACACACCAACTCAAAAGCAGAATCAGACCCTGCCATGATGACAGATGCAAAACCTGAAGACATATCTCCACTACTAGAGTAATTAATACCCCCCACTACACATCTTTTAAGATCCCTGGGTCCTACACATGCCTATTACAACATGTGGTATACCTCATCCAGGTACACATGCATTACATGCATTAACTGCCCCAATAAAAACTATGTGCATGAAACCCATCAAATGAACTCACAGAGGAAAACAATATAGAAGACAAAAACACCATATCACTGTGGATGAACACTTTTTACAAAATGATCACTCCATATCTGACCTCTCAATCCACATTCTCAAAGGAAACCTGCACAAGACCTTCAAAAGATGAGCTTGGGAGATAAATTCATAACTTTGCTAGATGCTAAAAATCAAGGACTCAATAAAGAAACTGGATTTATAGCTCATTACAACAATCCATTACAACCCACTAACCTTCCTTTGTCCTACAACTGCAGAGGTGTTAATGGCTCACTTCATCTTGAATGGTCTCTTACAACACGTTAACTCCTTATGCTAAAGCAGGGGTTCTCAAACTGGGGGTCGGGACTCTTCAGGGAGTTACAAAGTTATTACATGGGGGGTCGTGAGCTGTCAGCCTACACCCCAAACCCTGTTTTGCATCCAGCATTTATAATGGTGTTAAATATATAAAAAAGTGTTTTTAATTTATGAGGAGGTCGCACTCAGAGGCTAGCTATGTGAAAGGGGTCATCAGTATAAAAGTTTGAGAACCACTGTGCTAAAGGATCAGTTCCACCTTGTATTTAGCTGTGACGCTCTGAGGTCACACCTACACTCAAAAGTAAAGTTGACCCAGCTACCTCGCTTAGGGGGTGTGAAAAATCCACACCCCAGAGCCTTGCAGTTCTTCCTTTGACCTAGCTATTGCCCCTCAGGGCTGGTCTACATGGGGGGGGAGTGAGTTAGGGTGGGGGGGCGATGTCAGTCTAAGTTATCCAACTTTAGCTACGTAAATAATGTAGCTGAAGTCGATGTACTTAGATCTACTTACTGCGATCTCTTCACTTCAGGGAGACGCTCTCTTGTCAATTCCCTTTGCGCTTCTCGTTGAGGTGGAGTACCGGAGTACCTCGTTGAGGAGTCGACACTAGAGCAATTGGCAGTCGATTTATCGTGTTTATACTAGATAAATCAACCCCGTTGGATCGATCGCTGCCCGTCGATCCGGCCAGTAGTGTAGACAAGCCCTCAGACAGGTGGGTTAACTATGTTGATGAGAGAACTCCTCCTGTCGCTATAGTGGCGCAGCTGCAGAACTGTAGAGTTTGAAGTGTAGACAAGCCCTGAGTGTTTTTCCTAACCTGAAGAAGAGCTTTGTGTAAGCTTGAAAGCTTGTCTCTTTCACCAAACAGAAGTCGGTCCAATAAAAGATATTACCTCACCCATGTGGCCTCCCCATTTAAAGCCCACCTACTGACAGCCCTTGAGGCTGTATCACTATACCCTAGAACTTTGGTCCATTATGTAGGCAACAGCACAAGGGAAGACAACTAACCCCCACATTAAAAATTGAATTTGCAGTCTGATACACATAGGTTCAAAGAGCCCTCCAGCATCAAACAGAAATAAGAAGCTTGTACAGATTCCCATATTGTCACACAAGCACCTTACTGTTTTTTCTTTTGGGGGGAGGGAGAGGAACAAACAGGAGGATTTCTGTTCATGATTGCGATATTATTGTGGTTGGAACTGTGCATTTGTAGGGAAAAAAAACAACCAACAAGGTTCCCCTTAGGCAGGGGAAAGGAGGGGAGAAGCTCACACTATAAATTCTGAGTCTAGTCAATGAATTCTTCCTCTTTTACAAAGTTGAAACACTGGCACCATTCACTACCTTATCAGAAGGTCTGATATGGAGTGTAAAGATGAAGCAAAAAAAAAAAAAAAAAAAGTTAATAATAAAGGGAGAAAGAAACAAGGAGCTCATGTTGAATTCTTGTGGCTGCTCACAAAAGAAGCTGCCCTAAAGGACAGGAAAACCATGTCTATAGGCATTCTAAATCAGGGGTGGGCAACCTTTTTGGCCCGAGGACCACATCTGGGTATGGAAATTGTATGGCGGGCCATGAATGCTCACAAAATTGAGTGTTGGGGTGTGGGATGGGGAGAGGGCTCCAGCTGGGGGTGTTGGCTCTGGGGTAGGGCCAAAAATGAGTTCAGGATGTGGGAGGGGGCTCCGGGCTGGAGCAGAGGTGCAGGGGGTTGAGGTGCAGGGGGTGGGTGAGGCTCTTGGGTGGGGCTAGGGATGAGGGGTTGGGGGTGAAGGAGGGTGCTCTGGGCTGGGACCAAGGGGTTTGGAGGGCAGGAGGGGGGATCAGGGCTGGGGGCTGGGGTGCGCGAGGGGATCAGGGGTGCAGGCTCTGGGCAGTGCTTACCTCAAGCAGCTCCCAGAAGCAGCAACATGTCCCCCTTCAAGCTCCTATGCAGAGGGGCAACTAGGCGGCTCTACACGCTGCCCCGTCTGCAGGCGCCGCCCCTGCAGCTCCCATTGGCTACAGTTCCAGGCCAACAGGAGCTGCGAGGGTGGCACTCGGGTAGGGGCAGCGTGCAGCGCCCCCTGGCTGCCTCTATGCATAGGAGGCGGAGAGGGGACACGCTGCTGCTTCCGGTAACCACAGGGAGCCACGGCAGGTGCAGAGCTGAGCAAGCCCCTGATCCCGCTCCCCGGCTGGAGCACCGGAGCAGGGCAAGCCCTGGACCCTGCTCCCCGGCAGGAGCTCGAGGGCCAGATTAGAACGTCTAAAGGGCCGGATGTGGCCCCCGGGCTGTAGTTTGTCCACCTCTGTTCTAAATTAATGAAGTCTCACAATAGATAGTGCCGTTATGGAACTGCATCTAACGATCTCCAGTGGTGTGGGACATAGGTGAAGAAAAAAGCTAACAGTGAGCAAAAGGATATAAATAGATTTTTTCAGCTGGTTGTGTGCATCACAAACCATAGTCTGGAAATATCTGTTAACACTGACAGACACATGGGTATGTATACATTGCCCAGCCTGCAACCAAAGTGCAGCACAACAGTAGGAGTCGGGGAATTTTGGCCAGCACATTGGGACAAATATCTAACCTTATGAAGGTTCCAGTGCAATCTTTGATGTTCACACAGAGCAGACAGGACCTCTGTTTTTAGTCTCATCTAAAAGACTCCGACACTGTAAACTGTATGAATTCAATTTATCCCCCTCTGATGAATGAAGGACTGAGTTGACCCTGATGGGATTTGAAACTGTTTCCAGGTTGTCTACGTATGTCAAGCCTGATGCTTAGATGGTAAACCATCCTCATTTTAAAGGTGCCAAGTTGATAGGGCATTGTCTGTGCGCCTCAGCCTTTTCCTTTATGTGAATGCCATTTCAATGAGAACAATGGCATAGGCTCAATTAAGTCAGTCATCTGGCAGTGTATCATCCAGTATTGTCATGATTTCAGAGTTTTCAGGAAGCTTTGAACTCTAAAACTGGGTTGTTTCCTTTGATGAGAGATGAGTGGGCACAGATGCAAGATTAACAAATGTATTTATATTCTATATACACCTTTCTTCAATTCCAGGCACATCGCATACAGTAAGAACACAAAACATAAGATACTTCCAGAGGTCATTAACCTAAGAGACAGTCTTTCTAATAAACATCCCCACCCTAAAACCAACAACAGAATCTTCCTCTGTCTCCTGTTTACTCCCAAGTTCATATTTATCACCAGGAACTGCTAAAAAGATGCAAATACAGTTTTGAATAGAAATGGATGTCAGGAAGCAAAAAAACCCTACATAGTTGTGAACTATGGAAATGGTTACATGGGTGTTACTGAAAAATGTTACTTCAGATACTGGAACTGCAGAAGTATAAACTGAGGGCATAATTTGCTTATGGAACTATCGTCTCTCATAATGATGCTCAAAAGGAAATAACCCAGTCAAGATTGCAGGGCTAGCAGTTAGGAAAAGAAATCTTTTTGCTGTACGTGTAAACTAAGCATAGTTGATACAGATGTGATTGACATAATGAACATGTGCCGTTACTGTGCCATGTTTGTTCCCCCCCCCCCCCCAGAGTTACTTTTCAGAATAGAACTGTACTTTAAATCTGCTCCTAGGCTACTCGCTTTTCCCTCATGAGCAGCATTGTACTTCTCACCCCACGCACACACTGTTCATTTGTCTCTATTACTTCCTACTATTGTCCTTAAATGTTTCCTTGTTCTGCTGATTCTTATTTGCCTAACTACAATCATTCAACATTCTGTCACTAAACTGACATCTGTCATTATCATGATGCGAGTACACAGTAAGAAAGCTGCTGTCATGAAGCACCTCCTGGTGGTAAATGCCCTTTAGCAAACTCACCTGGCCAACCATCAGAATACTTTTCTACATTCCTTTGCTAGTCAACTTCAATTGGCAACCAGCAGAGCCCACAGTGAGGGTACTTTCTGAAGGTAACAATATTTCCATCTTGCTCTGATGGCTTCCTACAGGGCTGCAGTAGCATAGACATGGCACCGGAGGTTTTCTGTTGCTGAAGGAACAGCACCCCCGAGCAATGGAAGCTAGGTTGACTGAAGCATTCTTCCATCAATCTAGCTGTCTCTACACCAGGGGTTAGGTCAGCATAGCTACAGTGCTCAGGCATGTGGATTTTTCATAACGCCGAGCACTCTAGTTACACTGACATATGTTTTAAGTGTAGACCAGATCTAAGACATAAGTATACATGACATAAGAAAGGCTGTGGTTCTTTCATCAAGGTCACGGAAGTCATGGATTCCGGGACTTTCCGGGACCTCCATGACTTCTGCAGTGGCTGGTGCAGCTGAGCCCAGGGCCAACCAAGCAGCTCGGGAGACCCCGGGGCTACCCACACTGTCTGCTTCTCAGAGTAGCAGCCGTGTTAGTCTGTATCCGCAAAAAGAACAGGAGTACTTGTGGCACCTTAGAGACTAACAAATTTATTAGAGCATAAGCTTTCGTGGACTACAGCCCACTTCTTCGGATGCATCCGAAGAAGTAGGCTGTAGTCCACGAAAGCTTATGCTCTAATAAATTTGTTAGTCTCTAAGGTGCCACAAGTACTCCTGTTCTTNAAGAATACATGGTGATGTTATGTGGTTTAACAGTTTATCTTCAGTAGCTTGGAATGACCTGGCTTGTTCACAGGGGAAAACAATAAGTAAGTTATCCATGTCATCCAACATGCTAGTTGATAAAATATTTATACCATACTTCACCAGCATGTATTCTGCATATGCCACATACCATACAGAAAGACAATTTTAGGAATGTGTTAAGGGACCTCTACATTTTTATATTGGGATTGTTTTATGCTTCTCCCTATAAAAGCATGTGTTTTGATTACCTTGAGTCCAAATGTCCAGGCTGAGCGGGAGCTATTAAAAAAAATCTTAAAAAAACAAAACAAAAAAACCACCACCACCACCAACAACAACAACAACAAAAAAACACATCGAAAGCTATTGTACAACACTCTAGGAAATTTAAAGTGTGTGTGTGTGTGTGTGATATCTATATCAACATCAGAGATAATGGACTTTAAAACTGTTGTGTGTGTACACACTATCTATATATACACTATATATAGTGTATATATAATACATACTATATATAGTATTTATATGTGTACACACATACGTAGAGTGTATATATAATACATTATATGTAATATAGTGAGAGTTTATATATATATAATATACTATATATAGCATATATGTGTGTGTGTACACACATACATAGAGTGTATATATCATACATTATATGTAATATAGTGAGAGTTTATAGCTATACACGTTATATATAGGTTTCAGAGTAGCAGCCGTGTTAGTCTGTATCCGCAAAAAGAACAGGAGTACTTGTGGCACCTAGAGACTAACAAATTTATTAGAGCATAAGCTTTCGTGGACTACAGCCTACTTCTTCGGATGCATCCGAAGAAGTGGGCTGTAGTCCACGAAAGCTTATGCTCTAATAAATTTGTTAGTCTCTAAGGTGCCACAAGTACTCCTGTTCTTTCTGTCTGCTTCTCAGGCAGTCCTGGGGCCAGCCACATCGGCTGCTGCTCAGGCAAACCCAGACAACTGGTCCTGGGCACTACCCCGGAGCAGCGGTCCAGGAACATCAGCGGCAGGGCCCTGGGCTGCCCACCCATCCGCCCTCCCTCCCTGCCCAAGCAGCAGCAGCAGCAGTGGGGCCCCGGGGCACCTGCCCTCCCCCCGCCCTTCCCCTCCCCCCCCCCGTGAGCAGCAGGGCCCAGGCCACCTGCCCTCCACCCCTCCACTCCCTACAAGCAGCAGCAGCGGCGGCATGCCTGAGGGCCCCCTCCACCCCCCACCAGAGCAGGAACGCCTCCCCTCCCCAGCACCTAAGTTTTAGTCAAGGGTATTTATATAGTACAAGTCATGGACAGGTCAAGGCCGTGAGACTTTTTGTTTATTGCCTGTGATTGGTCCATGATTTTTACTAAAAATACCCGTGACTAAATCATAGTCTTAGACATAAGGGGTGAAATTCTGAAGTCAGTGGCAAAATTCCTAATGACTTAAATGTGGCCAGGATTTCAAGTCCCTGCTGAGAGGTAGCGGAAATCTAAATCAGAAAGGAAAAAGTAAGTGTAATGACAACAGCCAATGGCACATGTGGGAAATGTGGAAGGGAGACCCCAAAAGCAAGGAGTGTGGGTGGTGGTGGTAGGGAGGGTTACATCTTTCTTATTAAGATTTTAAAAAATTAAATGTAGAATAAATGGTGTCAAAGTTTAACGTTAAAAGAACTTACAAATAATAACAAATTCTCTCAGGGAGCAAGATTAGAAATCAACAGCAATGGCGAGTCTCACTGCGGACTTTTTCATCATTACATTGAGGCACACATTAAAGATGGACACAAAATTTGTAGATATTGAGGATGATTAAGTTAGTTATTCTTACTTTAGATTTTCAGAGCCTGATTAGTATTTATTTTTGGAATTTCCCATAGTGATGAATGCTCAGGGATACATGGACTAATTATACATCTATCTTTTCAGATAAAACAATCTATTTAAAGTAGTATTATTACTGGGAAAAATATATTCATATTACTTGAGAAAACATAGACAATAGGGCTGCTTATGATTCTGGCATTTATTTGGCAGGAAACACAAGGTGATTATTTATATGTGAAATTATAGTACTGACTAAAACTGAAATCAGTTGATCATTACAGCTACAATATTCTTAGCTTGACATACATGAACTTTCTTCCTAGAGAACGGTCTGCACTGAATTCCCTTGTTAGTTCTGCTCTACACAAGACCTCTTGCAAGTGGCAGATATATCCTAATAAACTCAAATCACATATGGAAGCTTGAGGAGGTAGTTTATTAACCTGAGAAAGAAACAGTTAATTATATCAGTTTTGACTGCACTTATCCCAGAAATAAAAAAAGTCCAGTTTATCTTTAAAGTTAAACCCAGATAGTTATTGAGATATGTAAATCTATAGCATATTTTGTTTTACTGATAAATGTGAAATATCTGCACTCATTTTCCAAAAAGGTAAAAAATTAATTGCTTTAAATATCTTAATTGGTACAATTCAGCTATAGCTTAAAAGATGATAAAATATATTATCTTCTTTCTCTGCTTAGTACAATAAAAATATTACTAGAATATTGAGGAATATTGAGCTCTTTATTCATGTTCGTCAAACAAAGAATTTGTAATTTAGTGTGAAGTCTAACATTGACGTGATTTGCCTTTTAAATTTATTTGTTTCTGCCATCACAATTACAAATACTATTTACTTCTGAGTGAAGTCTGAACTTGTACTGTTGCTACAGTCTTCAAATGGTATCAGTCTAGCAGCTTTCACAAACAACTTCACTTTGTGTCCACAGATCTGAGCAACAAAGAAGCAGTTCAGCAGTACACAAGAGTAGCAGGCCTTTGCTCTTCACTTTACCATGGACATCCTAAAACTCAGTGGCAAATGCCAAGGCAGGCTTCGAGGCTGAGGAAATCTCAGGCAGGGAGTCCAGAGACCAAGGATAGGCCCAATGACATTCAGATGATGCAGACAGCAAGGTTTTGTCATCCAGCTCCTGGAGACAGGACTAACAGCAGACTGACTAGCAACACCCTCTTATACAAGGGAATTAAGTTGTTAAAGGTGACCTGCAACATGGGGAAGAATATAAGCTTCAATTTTTTTTTTTATGGTGAATGAAGACGATTTGAAAGACTTGGAGTGTTTGTTTTTTTTAATTAATATTTGGAGTGAAGGAGGTAAGAGGTTTGGCCTGTTATTTTACCTTTCACATGGACAAGTCATGGACAGGTCACAGACGTGACTTTTTGTTTATTGCCCGTGACTTTTCCATGACCTTTACTAAAAACATCTGTGACTAAATCACAACCTTAGACATAAGGGGTGAAATTCTGAAGTCAGTGGCAAAATTCCTAATGACTTAAATGTGGCCAGGATTTCAAGTCCCTGCTGAGAGGTAGTTGAAATCTAAATCAGAACGGAAAAAGTAAGTGTAATGACAACAGCCAATGGCATGTGTGGGAAATGTGGAAGGGAGACCTCAAAAGCAAGGAAGATTGGTGGTTGGTGGTGGTGGTAGGGAGGGCTACATCTTTCTCATTAAGATTTTTAAAAATTAAATGTAGAATAAATGGTGTCAAAACAGATTTAACGTTAAAAGAACTTTAAAATAATAAATTCTCACAGTGAACAAGGTATGGAAAGGAAAAATGTTTATATTTAAACATAATAAAGAAGACTGGGAGCTAAGTGTTCAGCAGCTTCATCCACTGTAACTGAATTATTTGTGCAGGGTGATGGCTCTACACTTAACACATCAACTGAGAATTTGTTTTTGATAACTTTCAGATCAAAGCTCTTTAACATATGAATGTCAGGTTTTCAAAGTTATTTTTCTTCCAGTTTCTCCAAGTCAAAGTCTTCTATTTGTGGGGGGAGGGGAGGGTACAGATAGTTTTTCAGGATGTATTTCATTAATTCAAATTCCTGGCTATCACATGATAAGCAGTGGGGTAGAGACTGTGTTTTCCTGTATACCTGTACAAAGCCTAGCACAATAGAGCCCAGTGGGGTTTTTGAGCACCATCAAAATACAAGCAACAATCGTAAAAGTTGCAATGGTTTGTATAGTTTTCAGTTATTATGAAATAATTTTCTAAATATAAATATAACAAACCTCATACATGACTATTTACTATCAAAACTGTTTCCAAACTGATCACTTCAAGTTCTTGTATATTATTTTCTAATTGGACTGTAGAAGCTATGGCAAGACAGTCCGGCAGCTACAAAGATGCTTTTACTGCCCCCTAGCGTCTCCTTTAAAAGAGACACTTCATAGAACAGAATGCTGACACGACTTGTAAGCACTCATTTTGATTTTAGGGTATGTCTACAATGCAATTAAAAACCCATGGCTGGTCCATGCCAGCTGACTCGGGCTCACAGGGCTCAGGCTAAAGGGATGTTTCATTGCAGTGTAGACATTCAGGATTCAGCTGGAACCCAGGCTCTATGATCCTGCAAGTTAGGAAGGATCCAGAGCACAGGCTGCAGCCCAAGCCAAAATGTCTACACCACAATTAAACAGCCCCTTAGCCTGAGCTCCAGGAGCTGAAGTCAACTGACATGAGGCAGCCATGAGTGTCTAACTGCAATGGAAAATTACCCTTAATGCGCTTGATTATGTAGGTACTTGCTTTTACCAGAGCATCTAACAACTTTTGCTGCCAGAATTCCACATATTTTGAATGTTGTTTCCAGCAGGGCTTTGGAGCAGAGCCCAGAGCTGGAGCGCGGAGCAGCTCTGGAGCAGTGGAGCTGCAGGTTTTTGCCTGGAGCTTCAGCGGAGCCGGAGCACAGCTCCAAAGCCCTGGTTTCCAGGGCCACAAATCATTTTCTTCATTTTATTAACTTATTGTGCATGTCAAGTTTGTATTGCCAGTCATACCGATACTGCCAACACTTAGCTTTAAGCTAATGAGCAGTCTCACTGATATCAGTGGGACCACTCAGATGCTTCAAATTAAGGAAACGGCCTAATAATCTATCTTTGTCAAGCAGCCAACATTAAACTGCAAGTCAAGAGAAGCTACTGAACCAGGTATTTAGGAACCATACTTCAATCTTCTGGTTTTTGAAATCTTGACCCTAATAAACAAGGACAAAATGTGAATAGCCTTTTTTATTTATTTTTTAAATAGGGAGGAGAGGCTTCTGTCATTATTTTTGTTTTTGTATGATTACTTGAAGCACTGAAGGACATGTTTTCTGCTCTACAAAACAATAGAAGTACCCTGCAGTGATTGGCTATAATAAAGCACCTGTTTTCTGTAATTACATGTCTCAGTTTTACATAAGGGTTCAGCATAAACAGATGAAAAAGCATAAAGGCATCTTTCTCCATCAGGGCCGGCTCCAGGCACCAGCCTGGCAAGCAGGTGCTTGGGGCGGCCGCTCTGGAGAGGGGCGGCACGTCCAGGTATTCGGGGGCAATTCGGTGGACGGTCCCTCACTCCTGCTGGGAGGAAAGGACCTCCCGCCGAATTGCCGCCGCAGATTGCAATCGCGGCTTTTTTTTTTTTTTTTTTTTGGCTGCTTAGGGCGGCCAAAACCCTGGAGCCGGCCCTGTTCTCCATTATTTTATTGTGTCAGTCTTCATTACGTAGATTGCACTTTGAGAAATTTCAGTTACAGTCATTAAAAACTACAATAAGTCTAGAATACAAAATATTCAAATTCTCAAAGTTAATGAAGCAACAAAATTTATAACGCCTATTTTGCTTTAGTCTTCACTAGAAAGGTTAATGGTGACAATTAATATTAGCAACAAGGAGGAAGGAATGCAAGCCAAAAGAGGGAAAGAATATTTAGATAAGTTAAATGTATTCAAGTTGGCAGGGCCTGATAAAATTCATCGTCTGGTACTTAAGGAACTAGCAGAAGTAATTTAAGAACCATTAGCAATGATCTTTGAGAACTCAGGGAGGATGGATGATGTCCTAAAGGACTAGAGAAGGGCAAACAGGGAACCTATCTTTAAAAAGAAGAACAAAAAGGACCCAGGGGATTATAGACCAGACAGCCTAACTTCGATACCTGGAACAAATGATGAATCAATCAATTCATAAGCACCTAATGGTAACAGGGAATAGCCAACATGGATTTGTCAAGAACAAATCATATTAAACTAACCTAATTTCCTTCTGTGACGGGTTCCCCCCAGAGTGCAACATGGAACTGGGGTACCACTGAGCTCTGTGATCCACCAACCTGGTCTTCCTTTCACACTGTACTGCTGTGACAAGCTGCAAAGCACTCCAGCCTGCACTTTCACCAGCATTCACACAGGTAGAGACACTCCCAGCTGCAGTTACACACAGGCTCTCTAACCACCAGGTTCCCAGCCTAGGATCCCAGAGTAGTACCATCCTGCCTTGGTCAAATCTGGCCAGTATACGGGTTTAATACCCGGTTCGCCTCTCCCTCAATGTCAAGAGGGCAATGCACACTTGTGGTAATCAAGCAGAGGTTTTCCCCAAGCACTCCAGTCAAACCTCACTGATTTAGATTAAAACAAAAACAAGTTTATTAACTACAAAAGATAGATGGTCATATCTATAAGGATTATAGGTAAGGCTATGTTTATATCACAGAGGTCATGGAAGCCATGACTTCCAGAGACCTCTGTGACATTTGCTGCTTCAGCTCCTGGCTCTGCGGGACTGGAGCTGGCAGCCAGTGGGGCCCTGGCAGGATTCCAGCAGCAGGCGACAGCCCCCTCAGGGTCCCCCTGCAGGTTTCCAGGAACAGGTCACAGCCTCCTCAGGGTCCCCCTGCAGGTTTCCAGCGACAGGCAGGCGACAGCCTCTTCAGGGTCTCCCTGCAGGGGGGTTCCAGCAACTGGGGACAGCTTTGCGGGAGGGGTGGGGGAGAACCCTGTAGCTCCCAGCCACCACAGTGGCAGGGGAAACCATGGAGCCACAGCAGCAAAAGTCACAGACAGGTCACGGCTTCCGTAAATTTTTGTTTATTGCCCGTGACCTGTCCATGACTTTTATTAAAAATAACCATGATAAAATCTTAGCCTTAATTATAAGTGATAGCAAACAGATCAAAGCAGATTACCTAGCAAATAAACAAAACCGCAACCTAAGCTTAATATACTAGATAGATAGGGTAAAAATCTGCTATTCATATCCAAACTGATGGTACAGGAAGATTTGTAGATGCTTAAGGCACAAGTGACACTTGCTTTGCAGCTTGGAATCACCAGGTATTTCATGCACAGGCTAGAAAACCCGTTAGCCTAGGTCCAGCACTTCCTCCCCTTTTCAGTCTTTGTTCCTCAGATGTTTCCAGGAGTCTTCTTGTGTGGGGAGTGAAGAACCACAGATGATGTCACTCCCTGCCTTATATATCTTTAGCATATGGCGGGAACCCTTCGTTTCAAAATTTGGTTCCCAGACCAGTTTGTGGAAAAATACTGACATCCCAAGATGGAGTCCAGAATCAAGTTACCTGTTCACATGTATTGTAGTCATAGCAGCCATTACTTACAGGCTGTCTGGAGTGTTCTCAGGAAGGCTCCCCAGGTGGGAGATAAGCTTCTTCTAAGGTCTACTGTTTTTCCTAATGGCTCATTGCCCTGAATAGGCCCTTCCCAACCAGCTATCTAGACCAGCAGTTCTCAAATTGTGGGTCAGGACCCCAAAGTGGGTTGCAACTTCATTTTAATGTGGTCACCAGGGCTGGCTTAGACTTGCTGGGGCCAAAGCTGAAGCCCTAGTCCCACCACCAGGGGCACTGGGGCTCAGGTTACAGGCCCCCTGCCTTGGGCTGAAGCTCTGGGGCTTCGGCTTTGCCCCTCTCCCAGAGTGGTGGGACTTGGGCGGGCTCAGGCTTTGGTCCTCCTTCCTGGGGTCATGTAGTAATTTTTGTTGTCAGAAGGGGGTGACGGTGCAATGAAGTTTGAGAACGCCTGATCTAGACTGAAAGTATCTTGTCTAGTGGGCATTATCCAGGTGTAACTGCATTTGAAATACAGATGCATAGTCAATATTAATAACTTCAGATACATAAAATGATACAGGTATACAAATAGGATAATCGTATTTAGTAAATCATAACCTTTTCAAGAACTCCTCATATAACCGATTTTGCATAAAATGCATCATAATTATGCCATAATCATATAATAATAATAATAATATCACTGTGAGGAAAATGGGGTGCAGTGTGTCACCTTCTTTGACAAGTTACTGGCTGAGTGGATAAAGGAGAAGCAGCAGATGTGATCTATCTTGATTTTAGTAAGGCTTTTGACAGTCACATGCAAACTAGGGAAATGCAGTCTAGGTGAAATTACTTTAAGGTTGGTGCACAACTTAACTATACTCTGAGTAGTTCTCAATGTTTTGCTGTCCAACTGGGAGAGTTTATCTAGAGAGGTACCACAAGGGTCAGTCCAGGGTACAGTACTATTCAATATTTTCATTAATTACTTTGATAAAGTAGAGAGTACACTTATATAATTTTCAGACATCACCACGTTGGGAGGGGCTGCAAGCATTTTGCAGGAAAAGATTAGAATTCAAAATGCCTTGACCAATTAGAGAATTGGTCTGAATTCAACAAGATGAAATTCTATAAAAACAAAGCAAAAGTACAGCATTTGGGAAGGAAAAATCAAAGGAACTACAAAATGGGGAGAAACTCTGGAGGTGGTAGTACTGCTGAATAGGATCTGAAGGTTTATAATGGATCACAAATTAAACATGAGTCAACAATGTGATGCAGTTGCAGAAAAAATTAAGAACATAAGACCTGTGAAAGAATTGTCCTGCTCTACTTAACACTGGTGAAGCCTCAGAGGGAGTAGTGTGTCTAATTTTGGGCAACACACTTAAGAAAAGATGTGGACAAGTTGTAGAGAATCTGGGCAAGGCAACAAAAAATGATTAAAGATTTAGAAGACTTGACCTATGAGGAAAGGTTAAAAAACTGGGTATGTTTAGTCTTGAGAAAAGATGATTGAGGGGGGACCTGATAAGTCTTCAAAAACATTAAGGGGTGTTCTAAAGAGGACGGTGATCAATTGCTCTCCAATGTCCACTGAAGATAGGACAAGAAGTAATGGATTTAGTCTGCAGCAAGGGAGATTTAGGTTAGTAATTTGGGAAATCTTTCTAACTATAAGGGTAGTTAAGTTCTGGGATAGGCTTCCAAAGGAGGCTGTGAAATCCACATCACTTGTGGATTTTTAAATAACCTGTCAGGAATGGTCTAGATTTACTTGGTACTGCCTTAGCACTGCAGGCTGGACTTGATGACCCCTCCAGACCTACATTTCTATGTTTCTATGAAAATACTAACTGGTGGAGCAAAAAAACTAGATTATTTTACACGTGGCACCAAATGTACCTAAAGGGATACAAGCGAAACCTTTACATATATCTCAAAAATCATAAGTTTGGGGAAGGGGGAATTGTTAATTTATAACTTTATGATTCTTCTGTTCCTTTGGAAAAAGAGCAGTATTTATGATTTATGAAAGGAAATCAAATAACTATTATATACCCACAATATTTTGAACATTTATCAATCTTCAGTAACAATGCAACTGAAGCAAGTAATATTTACAAACACTACACAAGATACCGTGTAAAATATTATTCAAGATCCTAATTATTTGTAATGGATGAAACTAAACATTTAACCTTCAGGAAAGGAAACTGAGAAATAAAGAAAAGTTTTGTATAATTATTTTTAGATCTGGAGAGTGTTAGCATCAAATATGTGTAGTCCCAATATGCCCACATGCAAATAGGAGATGCCATTGCAGCAGTTGTAAAATGTTAATTGTAACAGTATCACATGCATAAAAATCAAAAGCCATTTTTTAAACAAACAGCAGACATTCTGACAGTCAACAAAATTGCTCTCTGGGGATAAAACTGGAAAAGTCTGCAGGTCCAGTGGTTCAATATAAATTATTTGTTAATTGAAAATTCTGTAAAGACTCGTTTTGGACAGGAAATGCTCCTTCTACTTTGTCAAAACCTTTCCAGCCTTGTCTCATAATAAACTCTGTGTATATGTTGAAAAAGCTTGGGGACAGAACATACCCTTATCTCACACCCCGCCCAGTGGAAAGCCACACTATGTTGCTTGCTGCTGTTCACACCATAGTCTGTTGATGATGACAGAGACTTGGAATGATTTCAATTAGATGTTTTAGAATCCCCACAACTGCCAGTATCCTCTAAGAAGAGTCATGTCAGACAGCATTGAACGCTTTTGAGTATAATAATCAATGGGTGATTGTATGCCCTGCATTTTTCAACAATATCAAGATATTTGCAATTTGATCACATGGGCTTTGTCCCTCTCTGAAACCAGCTTGTTCTTCTGGTAGTTCTGCTTCTATCACTCACTTCATGTGATCTTGGATTACCTGAGAACAGAACTTTCCTCACATAAGATATCAGGGCGATGATTCAATTGTTACTACACTCTTTTATGTCTCCTTTCTTTGGTAAGGGCAGAAAGATTCCTTTTGTCCAGTCATACAGCCAATTTTTAGTTATCCATATCTCATAACAAATTTTCCACAAAAGATCAATACCATGGCTCCAGCTCCATATTGGTTCTGTCTTCCTATTGTGATAGACCCAGACCAGTTGGGAACAGCAGAGTAGCAGAAGGGAGATATACTGGCCACTGGATAAGTAGTTTTCTGTTCCCTGAGTGACCAGAGCAGGGGCTGCTCCAGGCTAATAGACCACCTGACTCCAATTAACCTGCTAAGAGTCAGGTGAGGCAGTTAAGCACCTGACTCTAATTAAGGCCCCTCTGATGCTATAAAAGGGCTCACTCCAGTCAAGCCAGGGGGAGCGGAAGTGTGTGAGAGGAACTAGGAGCAAGCAGTGTGCAAGAAACTGAGAGTGAGTTGGTGTACTGCTGGAGGACTGAGAAGTACAAGTGTTATCAGACATCAGGAGGAAGGTCTGGTGGTAAGGACAAAGAAGGTGTTGGGAGGAGACCAGGGGGAAGTAGCCCAAGGAGTTTTAGGTGTTGTGCAACTGTACCAGGAGGCACTCTAAACAGCTGCAGTCCACAGGGCCCTGGGCTGGATCCCGGAATAGAGGGCGGGCCCGGGTTCCCCCCATACCTCCCAACTCCTGATCAAACACAGGAGGAATTGACCTGGACTATAGCTTCTACCAGAGGGGAAGGTCTCTAGACTGTTTCCTGACCCACAGGGTGAATCTGTGAAGCGAGCAAATCCACCAATAAGCGCAGGACCCACCAAGGTAGAGGAGGAACTTTGTCACACTATACTGTGAGTGACTCTAATGAAGCATACAGATTGGCACAGTTCTCTCCATCAGCATTTCATATCACCACCTTCAGTGAAGATGCTGCCAGCATGATCTTTAATTATGCTTGATCGCGAGGGATACTTTTTGGTAAGAATCTGACCACTGTGAATATACCCTTTCTATTATTTCTCTTTGTGATTCTCAAATTCAACACATTTTGCCCTTATTTATTCACTCTTGTCTCATATGGTTTGCCTTTGGATCTGTATATTTGGTGCCTTGGACTCTCTTCTATGTTGTTCACTCTCCTAATCATTTTCTTTCACTCATCTTTTCCACAAGTTAAACACCTAAGTTAACCATGGCGCGGTCAGACACTGACTGTTTGGAATGTGCACTTCGCCAACTTCAAGAACAATAGTTTTAATTATATTCTTAAATTTGTTTCGGTTGTTCTCTTTCACCTGTGACAATGCCTCAAACCAATTCTGGACAGAAGTCATGTAGTTTTCATTGCTTCCGGACAAGTCCAGATGCAGTAAATCTGCCAAACAGCTTATTTTTTTAAGTTTTAATTTTATGTTTGAGGTTAACAATTGACGCTCTGACCCACAATCTACACTAGCAAAAGTTTTCATCCTTTGGACACTTGATTTCCAGCATTGCTGTATCATTACAAAGTCAATTTGATTCTTTGTTATGCTCAGTTGACCTCCACATGTATAAATGTCTAGGATGTTGGATGTTTGTAATGACCAAGTGACTAGAACAGCAGAATTCCACTAAATGCCATCCTCTCTCTTTCTGTAAACCCAGATCAGTGTTTCCCATTACTGTTTTTATGAACATTGCATTGCCCTAATCCTTCCACTCTGTTAACTATGCCAACATCAATCCCAGGCTGATCCTCTCCTATTGTCATCACTATTCCTTATTTCAGAGGAAGTTCTCTTATTTTTTTATTTTTGAAAGCCTTCAAATTATTACTCCCTGTCTTGTGACCCAATCTTCCAGACTCTGAGCTGGGACTAACTTTTTTTCTTTGCTACACCAAGCACATTGTTAACTCTTCATAAAAATAATACCATAATACATCTTATGAACTGTTCAGTGCTTAACAAAAAGAAAATGTGCCTTTCTGATCCCTGCAGCAATGCAATCTAACGTACATGAGAAATACTTGTCTTGGTTCAAAGACACTAAAACATTCCATATGCTTTAGTTCATAAAATGACAGCTTCAGCCTAGGACGACATCCAAGCCAGCTTACCAAACTGTTCATTTCCATGGCTTACATTCTGTATCGGACAGAAAGGGAAGGCAGTATAACCCAGAGAAACAAGCACAGAATTAGAAGTTAGGATGTCCAAAATTCTAATCTCAACTCTTCCAATGACTCACTATGTAGCTTTTGATAAATTTCATCTGTACATCTCAATCTCAAAGTAGAAAGAAGATACCACTTATCTCACAGGGGAGCTGTGAAGAATACTTGCCTACTGTTAGAAAGCACTCTGAAGAGGATGCATACATCAACACACATACATCAAGTTAAGAAAAGATAGCCTGTTAAATTTTTTTATAGTATTGCCAAGACCTGAGAATTAAGGTATGCGTATAAAGGGAAATGTTTTTCCTCTTAGACAAATGGAAACGACATACCTACAAGTTACAAAGAACATTAAAAGCAATAATAATTGTTACCATTTTGATTTTTTTCAGCATAATTAAAGAACATTCCCTCTGCTTTCATGGGTAAGCAGGCACATTTTGTGCAATTTCTTCAAGTCTCTTCCTTCCCATTTTTCTCTTTAGTCTAGTTAGATGAAAGGGCAAATGGTCAGATTAGGTGCACTGGGCACCTGGAGGTGCCATCTTTCGGACTAAATGTGCCAATTAAAAATCCCATGACATTTTTGGCAAGGAAGGGTTATTAACCCTAGTATCCTAGCCAAATTTTAACCAAGGTAACTACACTCTACTTATTTTTTATTTATAATTTTTTATTATTTTTCCAAATACAACAAATATAGCAAAATACCAGATTCATCAAAATACACAAAGTAAATAAAGAGGATTATGATAAAGGGAGGGGAGGGGAAGTAACATATCTATCCCTCAGGACCTATACAAATCACAGACTTCTAAAAAGTCAGCCCAAATCACTTTGCATTTTTCAGGTATTCCCTTCTGTGGAATGCCAATCATTTATTAGCTGTAAGGTCATCTGTACCATTGAGCCAGGGATCCATGTTTGGTGGGAAACGACTTTTTAATTTTTGCAGAATTAATTTTTAGTGACCTAAACTGCATGTTGGAACCCGCACTGTCTTGTTACCAGGTAACCTCCAGGTATCAGGAATAGTTCCGTCAATGGCTATTAGCAAAGATAGTTAGGGACACAACCCATGCTCTGGGTGTCCCTAAACCTGTGACTGCTACCCTGTTTCCCCGAAAATAAGACAGTGTCTTATATTAATTTTTGCTCCCAAAGATGCGCTAGGTCTTATTTTCAGGGGATGTCTTATTTTTCAGAAATGAAAAATGCCTTATTATCGGTGGATGCCTTATTATCGGGGAGGTCTTATTATCGGGGGGATGCCTTATATTACAACGAGAGGCAAAACTGTAAGTAGGCCTTATTTTCGGAGGATGTCTTATTTTCGGGGAAACAGGGTAGAAGCTGAGATGGGATGACAGGGGATGGATCGCTCAATTAATTACCCTGTTCTGTTCACTTCCTCTGAATCATGCGGTACCGGCCACTATTGGAAGACAAGATAGTGGGCTAAATGGACCATTGGTCTGGCCCAGTAGGACTATTCTTTTGTTCTTATCCAATAATAAAATTTAAGAGGACAGGCTCCTATATAGCATCCAATATCAAACTGGTCCTTTGACCTAGCTCATACCAGAAACTTGTGAAACATGGGCTCTCTCAAAACATACAACCGAATGTAGCACCAAGGGAGTTACATTTACAACAGTGATCAGAATTTATGAGGCCCACTGCCATTAACCTATATTCAAAAAAGTGTCTTTTGGTGAAAAAGTCATAGTATCAGGTCTATAATTGCTTTTTTTAACATTAGATACAATTGTATTCCACTAGGTTGGAGACACCTGTGTATCCAAATCTCTATTCCAAGCAACTGAAAAATTATCAGTCTTGGGTAAAGTTTGTTGGGACAAGAAATCATAAAAGGATACCACTGGCGGAGTAAATCCCGGAAGTTTCCTCCAATATAATAAAAGTTCTGGAGTTCCCAATGCATCCAATCCAAATACATTAATAAATAAATGCTTTAATTGGAGGTATTTCCATGCTCTGTAGCAGGGCATGACATACTGTTGCTGAAGATCCACAAATGTTTTAAATTTAACATTGTCCATTAGCTGTGAAACAGTCATAATTCCTCTCTCCATCCAATCCCTTCACATCAAGATTTTGCCACCTATTTTAAGGATAGGATTGCTCAGCAGGACCACCTCTACATGGAAGAATGGATGGAAGCAGAACTTTCTAACCAAGTTTGACCAATTTGCCTCACAGCTGTTATTGTGGGAGCGCTAGAGCCATCAAATCTATAATAATTCAATCCTACAATGCTTGAAAGGGAGACAGGGTATACTACTTCTCATTCAATCTGAACCCAGCATGGGGTCTGTGTGGTCATATCTAACAGCCACAGAGATGCCTGTCTTAACAAAAAAAAGAGATGTGACTTTTCCAATTTGGGAAAACAAAATCCTCCCAGAGAGGGGGGAGCTGTAATTTGTTCAGAGACAGTCTCGGTTTCTTACCTGCACCACAAAGGAACATTCTGAAAATATTACTGAATTTCTTAAAATAAGTTTGAGGAATAGAAATAGGGAGATTCCTCGGGACATACGAAATTCTGGAAAGGACATTCATTTTCAATATATTAATTTTACCCAACAAACTGAGGATTAACAAATTCTACCTTTTCAAATTGCTAGCCACTCAGGCAGTAATTGGTTCTATACATATATTAGGGATATCCTGAATATTACTGGGAATCAGTAGTCTTAAATATTTAATGTAAAAGGACTGCCACTGAAAATCCCAATTTTAGAAAAGGCCTTTGTGAGCATATTTGTTAATGCTTAAAATTAATTGGGATATACCAGAAATCTTATGTTCTGAGGTGTCTCTAAACTTATTAACAGTGATTAGAAGATTAGGAATGGTAACCTCAGGCTTAATACAAATACAAGAGCATCATCTGCATAGAGCAGAATTGTGTTTTCTGTTTTACAGTCTACTTAAATTCCCCCTCCAAATCAGCAGGAAATTGTATTCTTTCATTCCTGAACTGTTGAGTACAATTGCTGTGTGCTGTTAAATTCTTGCTACAACTTTGAAATGGCTCAAAACAATCCTAAAACTTGGCATAGGGCTGTCACTTTGAAAACATTGCCCAATTCAGGATACAGCCTTGGAGAGATCCAAGGCTACAGAATGTTTCAGGGACATAATTACAGCACAACCCCTGCTATCCTGCAAGAAGAAACAGTGTTATCTCCTCATATGTTTCAACTGGGCTGTAACTGGGTCCCCCAACACAGTTGATTTTTATAGTGAAGATGTGACCATGAACTCTACCCATTGCAAACTATGCTAGCAGCAACCAGTGGGCTTACTAGTCCACGTAGGGAAAATGCAATGTGATGGCATAAGAAAACAGGATTTCATTAAATTCTGTTAGAATCTTAGTAGATACTGCTAAGGATGCTCAGAAGTGATTTACCTTTAACCCCCACACTCCTGAAAATTTAACAAATGAACTATTGAGCCTCCTCTCTAATAAACAAATCCTGATATCTGAGTATGGGAATCCAAAAATCACTACCGTATTTTCCGGCGTATAAGACGACTGGGCGTATAAGACGACCCCCAACTTTTCCAGTTAAAATATAGAGTTTGGGATATACTCGCCGTATAAGACTACCCCTCTTCCAACGCACATCAAAAAAAAATTTAAAAAACATCAGATTTGATTTCAATATGGTAATTTTAATTCAAATGCTTATGACATGCAGGTACTTAGCAGGAAAACTGTCACTTATAAACATAAGGCTGTTTGTCATCAAACATGTAAACATAAAACAGTGCAAGTGGATTAAACTTTTCCTAATTCACTCTAAAGCTGAAAGGAAGGATAAGACAATAAACCCATGGGAGCTGCCATGCTGTTTGTTTTCTAAGCTGTCAACCAAACTGGAACTGATGAAGATAGGAGGAAGATAACAAACAAGAGAGAGAGAGCAAGTGCCGGGCAAGTCCCTGGCGAGTTAGCAACGCCCATCATAACTGCAAGCTACGGTATTTTTACAGGTTTTGCTGGCGTGACAGTTTCCCTTTAAAAGCCTTCAAAATCCTCCTGTTCGTCATCTGATATCATAAGTACATCAATGACATCTTGTGATACATTTGTAAGGCAGTCATCGTATGGATCGAATTCCGTATCAGATGGTGTGGTCTCAGCTTCGGCTTCCTCTTCATCTTGCCACAAGTAGTCGTCCTCCATACCATCTAATGAATTTGATATGCCACACTTCTTGAAAGACTTGATTACTGTTTCTGCATCAATATCATTCCAGGCTTTTATGACAAACTTGCACAAAACATCCAACTGTGGAGCACGCATGTTTCCTCCTTTTGTGAATGACTTTTCGCCGCTAACCATCCATTCATTCCACTGTTCTTGAATGTGATCTTTAAATGGCTTGTTTAGGCACACATCCAGTGGCTGTACCAACGATGTCAATCCTGCAGGAATAACTGCCGCATCTGTGTTTAGTCTTGCAAGCATTTGCTTGGTGTTGGGAGTTAAATGAGCCCTGAACATATCCCACACCAGTAGACTACATTTTTGAATAAGTCCAGCTGGTCGCCTGCTCCATACATTATCAAGCCATAGCTTTACCCCTTCTTCATCCATCCAGCCTTTTTCATTCACATGTACAAAACAACCAACAGGGAACTTGAATTTCGGCATTGTTTTTCTTTTAAAAATAATCATTGGTCTCAGTTTGGCGCCATCAGCTGTGCATCCTAGTACCACCGTAAAACTGGACTTCTTATGTCCTGTTGTTTTAATTAAAATTGTTTTTTCACCTTTTTGATGGACAGTTTATTTCCAACCATATCAAAATTCATTGGAGTTTCATCCATATTTCCAATACTACTTAACGCATAGCCATGTTTAGTGCGCTGTTGTATTACGTATCGATGGAAACTATTTACTTTGCTATCAAGATCTGCAGGTAATTTTGGGGCAATTTTCATCTTTTGCCTCAGTACCATATTATGCCTTCCCATGAATCTAGTACACCAGGATACAGTGGCCTTAAATCTGTTGCTGTGATCTGGGTTAGATTTGGCCCACTGAAGTGCAAACAAATGTATTTTATTTCGTGTCACTACATAACCGTTTTGGCGATGCTCATTCACCATGTCTGCTACATGTTTTTCGAGTTCTGGCCAATGTGGAGTGCCTCTTCTTAATGTACACTTACCCCTTGGCATACTCTTTAATGCTTTTTCATTTGTTTTCCAGTCCCGAACCATCTTTTCTGTTACTCCATATTGTCTTTCAGCAGCGCAGTTATTATGTTCCATGGCAAAGTTTACAACTTTAAGTTTGAAACTGGCTTCATATTTCTTTCTTCTTGCTGGTGGAGCCATGATGGGGTTTTGACTGTTGGACATTTGTATACTGTACTGTATGTACTGGTGCTATACTGTATGAACAGGTACAGATACTGGTGCTGTACTGTATGCGGTACCCAGTATACAACAACCAGCCAATCACGGCAAGCGATGTACCTTACCGGCGATTGGCTGGTTGTTGTATACAAAGCCTGCTTGGATTGGTCAGCTCTCCCTGCCTGCCCAGCCCTTCCTGTCTCCAAGACTATCAGAGCGGTAGCGCAAACACGCCTCTTTCACCCGTCTGGCCCGCCCTTGTATCCTATTACCTCCTTCTCTGCCTCTCAGATCTCGCACCTGCGCGCCTGCGCCGCTTCACTGCAGTCCTCAGGAGCGAGATCTGAGAGGCAGAGAAGGAGGTATGGTAATAGGATACAAGGGCGGGCCAGACGGGTGAAAGAGGCGTGTTTTTCTGGGCACAGCGCCGCTCTCTCTCTTTTTTCCATACCCCGGGCGTCCCGGACGCCTGCAGCTTGCTCTGCCCTTCACTTACACCTTCCCGGTGAGGCGCCCCCTCACCTCGTCATCGGGCGGGGATGCGGCCGCGGCCGTTTTTGAGCTCCCCCCACCATATGCGGCGACCGCAGATTCTCCAGTCCGGCTCGGAAGTTTCAGCACCCGCCCTATAAGACGACACCCGGCGTATAAGACGACCCCCGACTTTTGAGAAGATTTTCCTGGGTTAAAAAGTAGTCTTATACGCCAGAAAATACAGTAGTCATTTTTGAAAACCTTGGCCGTAAACTCATCATTTTGCATACAAGTCTTAAAAAATTTGCTAAGCAAACGGGCCTAGTGATCAATGAAAGAAAAAAGTCTGAAGAGACTAAAAAAATATACTTTTCCCATTCTCCAATATCTCAAAAATGGCTGATGAGATTTTCTTCAGATTTTCCATAAAAATTTACTTCTGGGCTTAGATAAAGCATGAAAAGATTCAGCCAAAGAGACTTTTTTCAGAAAGACATGAGAATGTGGGAAACAGGTGTTATAACAAAAGTCCCAAACAAACTTTGGGCTCCATTTGGCTGAAAAGGACTATAGACAAGCTAGATAATGCACTAGATAAGTAGTTGTTTAACCATTTAAAATACAGCTAGTGAAATGAAATACCTTCTCATCATTCAAAAGTGTCATGTTCACATAATACCACCAATAGATTTTAAAGAGACATGGAACCTAAACCACAGTTATGTCTGAAAGTCTTTTTTTAAAGCCTACTACTGTGACTCGTAACTCTCATGATTACTATAACTGATAACCTAGAGCACTGTTTCTCAAACTGGGGGTCCCGCTCCAAAAGTGGGTTGCAAGGCTCTTGTAGGGGGGTTGTGAGATCACAAAAAATAGGGCTACCATATGTCTGGGTTTTCCCAGATACGACCTTTTTTTTGGTCCTTGCTTGTCCTTTTTCCTTGCCTTCAGCACCAGTGCAGAAGTAAGGGTGGCATAGTGTGACTTAGCCCTGCAGGGATCTGCACTGGTGCTGCAAAAGCTACATCCGGTACCAAGAGTCTTCAGGATCCAGGGGGAAGTAGATGTAAATAATATATTATACAAAATTGAGCAGTCATGAGGTCTAAAATGTATACGGCAAATACGACACACACACAAGAAAACCCCACAACCAAACAGCCAACCAGCACCATTAGCATGGATCAGCATAGACAGATCCCCAATAATGGTACCATCACACGCTGTCTCATGGAATTTACTTCCAAAAACAATATTAAAAAGTTAGTTAAGGTAGAGATCACAAACCATACACCACTGATATGTATTCATCATGCATTATATGATCACTGTCCATAAAATAAAGTATCTGCAAAACATTCAAAACCAACATCACTGATTCAAGGTACTTTTAGGCAGAACACTCAGTAATAATAAGTGATCAATGTTCCTAGCCAATTACCATACAAATGAGGAGTGAAAAGTTTCCAGTCAAAGTCAGTAATGGCCAAAATGTATTCCCATCTACTAAAACTGTTCAATAGTGTATGCAAATCAGTTGGGTAGCCTTGGAGCAGTTCTGACTTGACAGATGCCTACCTCCCACCACAATGGATACTAATAAACACTACTATTGACAGTCTCCATTGACAAACTAATCTGTCATGGAGAAATCTTTAGTAAAAGGCGAAAGATTTATACGATTTGAAGACCCTCCCACTGCTCCAGGTGGCCAGTCAGGTCAGGTTTGAGGCATACTGGCAGGGTACTATGGTGACGCCAGCATTAGAATTGGTCATGTTAGTTTAGAGAAGAGAAGTCTGAGGGGGGAAAATGATAACACACTTCAAATATGTAGAAGATTGTTATAAAGAGGATGGTGATTAATTGTTGTCCATGTCCACTGTGAGGAGCGCAAGACATAATTGTCTTAGTATGCAGCAAGGGACACTTGGCTTGGATATTAAGAAAAACTTTTTAACTGCAAGGGTAGTAAAGTTCTGGAATTGGCTTCCAAGGGAGGTTGGGGAGACCCCAACATTGGAGATTAGACAAACACCTGTCACAGATGGTCTAGGTCAGGGGTCGGCAACCGGCGGCTCCAGAGCTGTATGTGGCTCTTTGGCTACCCCCTTGAGGGCAGCCATTTTTTGAGGGAGTGTGAGGTGCAGGCTCTGGCCAGGAGGCACTCACTACAGGCAGCTCGCGGCCAGTGGCACAGGAGGGCTCAGGCAGGCTGCCTGCCTGCCCTGGCACCACGCTCCTGGACGCGGCTGGCTGCTGGCATGTCTCTGTGCGCCCCTTGGAGGGAGGGAGGCAGCGGGTCTCCATGCACTGCTTGTGCCCACAAGCACTGCCCCCTCAGCTGTGAGGATGGTGCTGAGGGCAGGGACAGTGCACGGAGCCACTGCCTCCCCCCAGCGAGCGCAGAGAAGTGCCAGCAGCCAGCAGCTTCCGGGAGCGGCGTGGGGCCAGGGCAGGCAGGCAGCCTGCCTGAGCCCTGCTACGCTACCAGCTGGGAGCCGTCAGTGGTAAACGCCTCCTGGCCAGAGCCTGCACCTCACGCCCCTTCCCATACCCCAACCCCCGCCCCAGGTCAGAATCCCATCCTGCAGCCAAACTCCCTTCCAGACCCCGCACACCCTCCTGCACCCCAATTCCCTGCCCCAGCCCGGAGCCCCCTCCTGTTTACGTTCAAATGGTTCATTACCAAGGCAACTGTTGTCTACCAATAAAACTCGTGGAATTTCTTGTGAAAAGGAAGAGGATGTGCTCTGTCTGTACTGTGGAACTAGTATGTTCCAACATCCAGCAGTTTGAAAAAGTCTAAAGTCAGAAATAAAATAGATCAGATAAAAATGACAACCAAAAAGAGAAAGATAGAAGACAAACATCGAGAATTTCAAAATGATTGGACTGAGTCTTACGCTTTTATAGCGAGTTCAGCTGGACTTCTGGTGTGCCTCATTTGCAACAAGAAACTATCCAACAATAAGAAATCAAACCTAGAAAGACATTTTGAAAAGAAACATTGGACATTTGCTGAAACCTATCCAGCTGGTGATGCAAGGAAAAAAGCAGTAGAGGAGCTCCGACACAAAGCAGAGCAAACAAGATGTACGTTTGCTAAATGGATGGAACCACTACTGCTAGTTTCGTGGCAGCTCTAGGAATCGTCAAACGAGGGAAGCCCTTCACAGATGGAGAATATGTGAAAGAATGTTTCATTAAAACATCCGAGCACGCTTCGGCAATTTTAAAAACAAAGATGAAATAGTTAAGAAAATTAGAGAAATGCCATTATCTGAGAAGACTGTAACAGACAGAAGTATTAAGATGGCCACAGATGGCGCAACGCTCTGGGTGGCGGGGCTGCGAGCTCCTGGGGCAACACAGCTGCAGAGCCCGGCCTGACCCGGTGCTCTGTGCTGCATGGTGGCATGGATGGCTCCAGCCAGGTGCCTGTCCTGGTGCTCTGGGCAGCGTGGCTCTAGCACCACCAGCCACCGGTGCTCCAGGCAATGTGGTAAGGGGACAGGGAGCGGGGGTGTGGATAGGGGTCGGGGTGGTCAGAGGGTGGGGAACAGGGGGGTTGAATGGGGGTGGGGTCCCGGGGAGACAGTCAGGAAGGGGGGGGGTTGGATGGGGTGATGGGCGGCAGTCAGGGGCAGGGGTTCTGGGGGCAGTCAGGGGAAAGGGAGCAGGGGGGTGGATGGGGCAGGGGTCCCGGGGGGGGGCTGTCAGGGAACAGGGGGGGGTTGGATGGGGCAGGAGTCTGAGGGGGGGCATCAGGGGGTGAAAAGCAGGGGGGATCGGGGGTGGGGGTCAGGCCACGCCTGGCTGTTTGGGGAGGCACAGCCTCCCCTAACCGGCCCTCCAAACAATTTCCAAAACTCTATGCAGACCTCAGGCCAAAAAGGTTGCCCGCCCCGGTCTACCGGATACATACAGTCAGCTGAAGAAATACGCATGTAAGCCTCTCTCAATCTTTGGTTCAATGTAATTCTGTGAACAAGTGTTTTCCAACATGAATTTCATCAAAAACAAACTGAGGAGGCAACTGCAAGATATTAGTCTTGACTCCTGCTTGAAAATGAAAATCATGGCATATTCACCGAACATTGAGCAACTCTCTAAAGATGTCCAACAGCAGAAATTGCATTAAAAGTAGTGGTGAGTAATAATAACTTTAATATGTTCAATTATTATTATTTAAAACATTCTAACTCTACAAGTAGCTTTGCATGTGATGTGGCTCTCGAAATATTTTGGTCAAAGACAAAAGCAAAAGGATGGCTCTTCTTTGAAAGGTTGCCAACTCCTGGTCTAGGTATACACTTAATTGTTCCTCAGCATGGAGGATAGACTACATGACCTTTCAAGCCCTACATTTCTATGATTGATGCAGGGGCTGTATCAATTCTATGAACATTTAGAAGACTTGAGATTCCATGGCTGAAATTTACACTTTGTCAAGGAAGCAATTAGCTTCCTACAGGGTCAAAAATGTAGAAAAGTGTCCTTCAGCGGAATCACATCAGCATAAAAATGTTGTAGCAGAACAGAGAATTGGGCCCATAATCTGTTTAGAAACAAAGAGCATATTCCTGAACCAATCCTTTCATTTAATGTCTCATAGCACTTCCCCTACAACTCCCTCCAGGCTGAGGTATAATCAGGAAAGAGGGATCAGGGAGTTCTCATAACATCAACACCTGCTTTTCTTGCGGCTCAGAGGATCTTACTGTGATCAACAATCGATCAACAGGAAATCAGGAAAGTGCAGATGTTTCCTTATTCCCTTCACAGGAAAGAAAATAGCTAAATTCAGGCGCAGCAGTAATGGGAGGCTCTGGACCCCAAAGGCCTCTGGCATCCATGTTGACACAAAATTTTCCCAGTTACAAATTAACTGTTTAGACTGAAAACCCACAAGTCTCATATTTCTGCTCCTCTGCTTATTCTCAAACAAATCTAATCTAGACTTTTTTTTTTTTTTTTAAATTATTGTCTTTAGTTCAGACAAAAACTTAAATCACATCCGTCTGCTGTTACCTCTAGGTCTGAAACTTTTCATTCTGGGTCTTTTAATCTGAGTTCCCAGTTGCTGCCTTTCCCCTCCCCCCCCATTCCCCCCCACACCCGCAATCAGATGTAGTTATTTCATTTACAGTCATCCAAACAGATAAAAATCAATACAGAGCAACCATGTAAGGGCATTTCTAGAAAGTCATACTGTCAACCAGAAAACAAGAAAACCACTGAAAAAGGTCACATTTGAAAAGTAAAGTCAGCTGGTTCAGCACATTGTTTCCCCTTTGGCATTCTTAAGGGATTTACAGTACCTCAGCAAGAATTTAACTAAGCAAGCTTCCCATTTCCCTATGGAGACAGAAAGTGAAAAGATTCTGTATTCAGAGCTCAAAATCCACATATCAAGGCAGTTATGCATGTAAGTCTGTCACAAGTTCCGACATATCTCAGCAACAGTTTATGTATCAGCTACCACATGTATATTATTTATTGCACGCTTATATTTATGACTTATATTTATTGCATGCTTCATCCCCAAAGATTTAAATGTATATATGTAAAGCACTAAGGAAATACAGCATCTTTAATGGAGGGCAACAGAACTGGCATACAGCAGTAGGAAGTCAGGGAATCTTGTTACAACATGATGCCAATCTGTAATGGGAACATTGTTCTACCTCACTATTTATATTCCCTACACCACTGTAATGAGGGTTCTGTTTATATCACAAATTGGAAAAGTGGGGTAAATGGGACCCTTGATTCACATGTAGTTAATAAAATGAAATATTCTACTTACAATATAAATGGCAAGGCACTCATGCCTAGCACCCTGTCCACACTATATTGTTGTTCCTAATACATTTCCAATACAGTTTTCTTGCCCAACAGGGAGATGGGTTTTCTGTGGACAATAATAATCTATAAAACTATTATATAGATGGTTACTGTTGCATCTTTAGCATTATTTCATAACACTGTTAAAATTTCAACCACAGTGATAACAAAGGCTAAGATCAATGTTGAGCCTTTGGTGGCCTGTTCAGGGTGTGGCTTATATTATATATTAGCCTGAATTTCACGAGAAAGAGACCTTACCTTTCCAGAGTTTTCACTCTAATGTGCACCAATATATTTCTCTTGCTTGTCAGTATGTTTTCTCCCACCTCTCCCCCATAAAGGTAACAATTTATATGAAGTATTGCATCACACAATAATCAGCTAGCTGTGCAAAACCACAGCACTTGGGTCATCCAATCTGCTCTTGGCAGAGCTACTATCTAGATCTTTCAAACCAAGATCTTACTTAACTCTTTAAAAAAAATTCTATATATGCAGGCTAAGCATGCCATTAATCACATAAGAAGCTAGGTCCAACAGACTACATATGAGGCTACAAACCAGGATCTCTCAAATTGCAACTGCTACTTTGGCACTGGCTTACTACTTTGGTCTTGGGCAGATCATCTCTAAATACAGGGGAAGGGATAGCTCAGTGGTTTGAACATTGGCCTGCTGAACCCAAGGTTGTGAGTTTAATCCTTGAGGGGGCCTCTTAGGAATCTGGGGCAAAATCAGTACTTGGTCCTGCTAGTGAAGGCAGGGGGCTGGACTTGATGACCTTTCGGGGTCCCTTCCAGTTCTATGAGATAGGTATATCTCCATATAACTATAATAGTAATTCTTAAATAAGAGTGCGGGATAATTAGGTAAAGCTTATGCAATGTTTTGAAAACGGAAATGTTGAGTATTGTCCTTGAAGCAGATCTGTAAGAATTTTTGCAAGATTCCCTCCATTGTAGCAGTGTATGCAAACTGCCCCCCAAAATCAACTGGAAGAAGCATTCCAGATATTTTAAATTCAAAATTTATTTTTAATTCCTTCTCAGGCAGACCCACTGTGTTACATCTGTGTTACATCCCCCCAGCATGACACCACAACCACAACAGAAGTATCAGTTTCCTACTTATTTGAAAAAACAAAGAGATAAATATTGAGCTTATAGCCCACGAAAGCTTATGCCCAAATAAATTTGTTAGTCTCTAAGGTGCCAGAAGGACTCCTCATTGTTTATACTTTCTGTGTTATTCACACCTCTGTTGTGATTTAAAAAAATAAAGAGGGTGATGGAAAAGAAAGACAAAGATGCAGACACGTATGGGGGAAGTGAAATAATTAAGGAAAGGAGTATTTATAAAGGTAAACTTCTTCTGTTATAAATTAGTGAAATACAGAGACATGAGGTTTAAATTTGGTTTTAGTTGGCCATGTATAAAAACATGATATAAAGTTTATACTATTTTAATTTAATTTAGTATACACTGAAATCTTTAGAGCTTCTAGCAGCAGAACTTCTAATTCCCCTGGGATTAGATATTCTTGCAGGACTTGATTTCCCAAGCCCACCTGTTTTGCTATGTGTGGCTTCAACTATTCAGCGCTACAAAGTAGTTGCAAGCTTCAGAAGTGCTGAAAGGTTTAGGTGTGTGGAACTGCTTTCTCGCTCTGTCCTAGAGGAGGGGTGGGGGTTGTTTGGTTTTGGGTTTTTGTTTTTGTTTGTTTTTGGAGAAGAGGATGGGGACAATCCCACGAGAGCCATGATTTAGAAGACATTCCAACAACCCTCTAAAGTAAGATCAGAACAGGTGCTGAACAAGCACAGTTTTTGAAATTTACCATTTTTCAGTGGTTACCAGCACAATGTTACCAGCTATCAATATACATGTTTTGTCAGGTTTCTTCTTTGTGAAATTGTCAATTTATATTTTCCTAACATGATTAGAACCTGAGACATACCATAATGTGTGTTCGTTCTCATGCTAGGGTTCCTTGCAGTTCACCATTTGTTGTTCATATTCCAAGACTGCACAGAAGTAAACTTGTTTTTCCTCAATGTCAAAAAAAATTAATAGTTTAACAGACAGTAAATATAATTCTACATATCTTTTGGCTCATGTCTTTTAAAGATGAAATTCCTAGTCAAAGGACTACATTTTTCAGGTTTTCTAAGGGCTCAAAGAAGCAAAAAGCATCAAATCGAGAAGAAAATGGCAAAAGGAGATGACTCCATAGCACTTTCTGTATCAACTGAAATCTGCTGGGATGGATGAGTATGTCCAGTGGGATGACTCTCTCCACATCATTCAACCTCAAAGACAAGGGGATTCCTAATATAGGTCAACACTGAACCTGAAGTTAATTTAAGCCAGTTCTGTATCAGCATGGAGCCACCAAAACAAGAGGAGATTTTAGGGGCAGCCACCAACAGGGAACCCAGGGAAGCATTTCTTCTGCTCCCGTGTGGGCAGGGAAGATGTTCAGAGGGGATAAAAATACACAGATCTGGCCCTCAGAACATGAGATCCACAATTTAGGAAGCCAAATCCTGTTTGGTTCTGCAGTGCGCAGGAGAAAGGAGACAGAGGCAAATCACACCCCATGAAAACAATCAGGATGACTCCATAAATCCAAATTAGCTGAGTTTTTCACCACTTACATAAGAATAACTAACACTGGGCATGCTTTAGCCCTTGTAAGCAACACAATCCAGAATACACAACACAGTTAAGCTACTGTATAAGAATTCTGAGACCTTAAAAAGCATCCACTTGAATTGTACTGGGTTTATCTCCTAAGCCATAACATGTTATAGACAGACCTGATAAAATGAAATTTGAAATTTACCATGGACACTTCTCTATCACAATTTCAGCCAGTAGTTCTGATCTTGTATATATATCATGGTTCACTTGGGATAAGGCAAACAGCTACAGATAAAATTAAAATCATCCACAACTTTTACTCAAAACTTGAAGATAATCAGAAATTCTTTCAGCACTACTACACACAATCCAACCACCAAACAAAATAAACCCCACTTAATTATGAGGGAAAGGCAGTTTGTTTATTTTTCTCATTTTTCTGCACAACTATGTTTTATATAGACAGAGAACCAAAGCATTACAAGTGAAACTATTTTCTGTTATGGCAGCTACCAAAGAATATTGGAAACATCACAAAATCTCCAGTTCAAAGAGATTTGAAAAAGCAGGTGGAACAAACCCCCAATTGATTATGCAGCAATAAGCCCCTGTCAACAAAACATGTGCAATATCCATTCTCTTGATATTTAAAAGCAAGCAAAAAACAGGCTATGTTATTCTCTTATCCCCAATTTACCATTCCCTTCCAGACTGGAACAAGCTGTTCTGTTATTTATTTGGATTTAAAGAAAAAATAATCAGACATATTTGCATTGGTATTTTTCCTACCCCCCCCCCCCCCAAACATTTTTGGCAAACTTACTCTGTCTGGATTTGTGAAAGGATTATATTCACTACTTCAATAAGCAAACAATACTAAAGATAAATAGACTGAGAAGTGATTTTGCAGTTACTAGTTGCTTTTAGCGTGTTACTAATCACGTTTACATTATGGAAACAACTAGAAATAAAACCATTGAACTTAGCATGTGAAATTATTTTTTTCCAGCAATAGTGTCCTAGTTTGTCCCTTTATAATAATGACATTATAGAAGATCTCTCTTCAAAAAACAGAAAAATATTTTATCCCATGGTGGGGGGAGGGAGATATTAAAAATCTCTCAAAAGAGTGCTCAGTGGAAGGGATTCTGCAATACAAAACTGCACATTTAACAACAGAAAGCAAACAATTTTCAATAACTTTTAAGTCTTGACAAGTATATGATAGCCCTTTTGAGACGTGAAACATAAATCCAATCCTTAATTTCCCCCCCCATCTATTACATACACACACACTATGGATTATACTGCCTGGTTGTTCTGGAATACTGACATTGCTGTGTTTATGTTTAAAGCATTCTTTACTACAGAAAAAGAAGATAACATAGATTTGGTAAATAGCTACTAGAAAAACAAAAAATCTTGTACCTACAAACAGCAGCAGCACCATTTAAGCCAGTGGCTCTCAACCTTTCCAGAGTACTCTACTCCTTTCAGGAGTCTGATTTGTCTTGTGTACCACCCCAAGTTTCACCTCACTTAAAAACTACTTACTTACAAAATCAGACATAAAAATACAAAAGTTTCACAGCACACTATTACTGAAAAATTGCTTACTTTCTCATTTTGTCCATATGAAATCTTAGTTTGTTTAACTGACTTTGCTAGTGCTTTTTATGTAGCCTGTTGTAAAACTAGGCAAATATCTAGATGAGTTGATGTATCCCCTGGAAGACTTCTGCGTACCCTGGTTGAGAACCACTGATTTAAGCTGTACAGAAAGAATAGTTAGTTATATGTGAAGATCTGCACAGCATATTGAAACATCTATACCTTCTTTAGGAAAAAAATAGTACTTACATTATCTTCCTCTTGCATGTCGTCATCATCATCATCACTGTCCTTATACCCTGGTGGAAGTGGTGGCCCAATAAATTCATCATCATCATCAGTATCCTCTGCTTGTCCTTGAATGGAAGTTTGGTGTGGCAAAGGAGGACCAATTAATTCTTCATTTGAACCATCTTCACTTTCACTACTTTCTGCCTCTCTGTATGGAAGAATTGTAAAAACGGTTATTTAAGTAACATGCAGCATTTCTATAGTGGTTTTCAGAAGCACTCAGCATTGGCCTAACTTTGCTCTCATTGAAGTCAATGGCAAAACTACTACTAACTTCAATGGGAGCAGAAACAGGTCCACCACAATCGTCAAAGCAATTAAAAAAACTAATAGATACTGTAGTGACAGGCACAGTGCAAGAACCTAGGGAGAACAGAATACTGGTGTGAAGTAGATAGATAGGTAGGTATGGTGAAATCTGTGCTAAAGCAGCCAACCAAGGGATCACTACACAGGAGAATAGAAAAAGTTAGGTTTTGTTTTAATTAATGGTGGTATATTAATATGCTTTCAATGTCCACAGTCACAGCAGTACTTAATTATATATCACTTTAGGGTCTGATTCTCCAGTGCCTTGCACCTTGTGCAGGCATTTGACACTCGTGAAAGCAGGAGTAAATCAAAATGGCATTGTTTCAGACTCACTGTGCACAGGTGTAAAGTGACTACACAAGGGAGAAAGCAATAGAGAATAAGGCAGAGAACATGCAAAATACAGTATAAGCTTTACAACCCTTAAAACTTAAATAGAGGAGATCATGCACTTTAGACCAAATATTTAATCTCCGCTGTCATCTCCTAGTATAGCCTCTGGTGTAAAGCTCATGTGCTATTACCATTTCACACAGGGAATATCTATTGAAGTCCACAGGAATTGTGCATACACACATCATTTAATCACTAAAATTTTTGAAAAGTAAAACTGCACCACAATTACTGGTCACATAGAAGCGACTAAAAATAAATGCTCTTGTGCTCCCTCTGCTGGCTCTACAAAAGCAGTTAGCCACTTCACAGTTGTGCTAACAGCAGTTGTTATACCATTGCAAAAACAATAAAATAAATTAAGTATTGTGCATAAAAAATTGTGTTAATTGTAAAATTAATGCTCCCAATACAGATAAAGTGCTTTTTAAAAAAAAAAAAAATTAGAAGTCCCTATCAAGTTCAAGGTCCTACTGTATGTTCGGTAATATACAAACACATCAGAAGAGACAGCCCCTGCCCTAGAAAGCTTATAACTTAACAGGTCTGTCTGAACAAAAACTGTGAGCAGAATGCAATAAATACAAATATTTTAACTAGGGCTGTCGATTAATCGCAGTTAACTCACGTGATTAACTCTAAACATTAGTCGTGATTAATCACAATTTTAATTGCACTGTTAATAAAATACTAATTGAAATTTATTAAATATTTTGGATATTTTTCTACATTTTCAAATATATTGATTTCAATTACAACACAGTATACAAAGCAGACAATGTTCACTTTATATTATTTTTTTGTTATAAATATTTGCACTGTAAAAATGGCAAACACAAGAAATAGTATTTTTCAATTCACCTCATACAAATACTGTAGTGCAATCTCTTTATCGTGAAAGCGCAACAAATGTAGATTTTTTTTGTTACATAACTGCACTCAGAAACAAAACAATGTAAAACTTTAGAACCTACAAGTTCACTCAGTCCTACTTCTTGTTCAGCCAATTGCTAAGACAAACAAGTTTGTTTACATTTACGGGATATAATGCTGCCCGCTTCTTGTTTACAATGTCACCTGAAAAGTGAGAACAGGCATTCGCATGGCATTTTTGTAGCCAGCATTGCAAGGTCTTTATGTGCCAGATATCGCTAAACATTCATATGCCCCTTCATGCTTCGGCCACCATTCTAGAGGGCATCCTTCCATGCTGATGATGCTCATTAAAAAAATAATGCATTAATTAAATTTGTGACTAAATTCCTTGGGGGAGAATTGTATGTTTCCTACTCTGTTTTACCCACATTCTGACATATATTTCATGTTATAGCAGTCTCCGATGATGATCCAGGACATGTTGTTCATTTTAAGAACACTTTCACGGCAGATTTGACAAAACACAAAGAAGATACCAATGTGAGATTTCTAAAGATAGCTACATCATTCGACCCAAGATTTAAGAATCTGAAGTGCCTTTCAAAATCTGAGAGGGACGAGGTGTAGAGCATGCTTTCAGAAGTCTTAAAAGAGCAACACTCTGATGCGGAAACTACAGAACCCAAACCACCAAAAAAGAAAATCAACCTTCTGCTGGTGGCAGCTGACTGACTCCAATGATGAAAATGAACATGCGTCGGTCCGCACTGCTTTGGATGGTTATCGAGCAGAACCCATTATCAGTATGTCCTCTTGAATGGTGGCTGAAGCATGAATGGTGGCTGAAGCATGAAGGGACATATGAATCTTTATTGCATCTGGCACATAAATATCTTGCAACGCCGGCTACAACAGTGCCATGCAACGCCTGTTTTAACTTCAGGTGATATTGTAAACAAGAAGTGGGCAGCATTATCTCCTGTAAATGTAAACAAACTTGTTTGTTTTGAATAGTCTTAGTCGTGGAATAGTCCACGAAAGCTTATGCTCTAATAAATTTGTTAGTCTCTAAGGTGCCACAAGTACTCCTGTTCTTCTTTTTGCGGATACAGACTAACACGGTTGCTACTCTGAAACCTGTAAATTTACAATCTACTGGTTTTTGCTTTCTAGATGTTAGCAGGTGTAACCCCTTATAACAATCATAATTCTTAATACATGCATATGAATATACCAATAGCTTAACTATTAGAACCTTCTCATAGCTAATTTAGGAATCAACATACTGTAGCTGTCTCGTTTTTCTCTCTCTCGTATATGTATATTCCACACACTCCTGAGGGCTTCTGTGCCAAAATATTAAAAATTATGTGCACAATATTTGAAAATTGTGCAAATTTTATTTGTCAAATAAATGTGGAGGTTCCAGCATGGCATTGGGGAGCACAGGCCACTGGCTGCACAGAGGTGGGAAATTACTGTGCAGCTCCCCCCTAGGACATGGACTCAGTGATGAGGCTGCACCCAACCCTGACACAGCACAAGGGCAGGGCCGTGCCCCTCCGGGCCAGGTGCACCAGGTGTGGGCAGGCAGGCTAAGGAAGGCAGGATCCAAGTGCAGAGGGGTTTAGTGTGGGGGGATCCAGGTGTGGGTTGAGAGGGTTCTGTGTGGGGCAATCTGAGTGGGGGATCCGGGTGCAGGAAGGATCTGGATGAACAGGGGCTAGTTTGTAGGATTCTGGGTGCAATGGTAATGGGACTCTGCAGAGGGGTGAAGGTAGTTGGGGCTCAGCAGGGGGGGTCAGAGTGTGTGAGAGGAGGTATAGCTCGGCACAGGGTCTTGGTGTGGGGAGGTTCCAGATGCTGGGGGAGTGGGGCAGGAATCCAGGTGCAGCTGTTTGGGGCTCAGTAGGGTGGGAATCCAGGTGCGGGTGGCTCGTTGGGGTGGTCCAGGTGCAGGGGGAGTGGGGCTCGTTGGGGGGTTCTTGGTGCGAGGGGGGGTGAGGCTCAGCGGGAGGGTCTGGGGGTCTGTAAGCATGGGGGTTTGGTGGATGGGGGAGCAGCTCCTGGTACAGTAATCCCTCCCCCTGCAGCTGAGAAGCAATGGGTGCAGGAAGCTTTGGGGGGGAAGAGGGGAATATGTAGAGCTTCCTACAGCCAGGGGAGAAATCATGGGGTGAGCCTGGCAGCCTCAGATGCTGAGAAAGGGAAGAGGAAGTCTGGTCCCCAGTCCAGGCGAGGCTAGCAGCTGAGCCTGCTGCAGGGTAGGAGCCACCAGCTGGGTCTTCCCCATTCCTGCCCCCTGTCCCATAGTGATTTACCTCTCTGCCAGCTGCCCGGGGCATGCAAAACATACTGCTGGGGGCGGTCTCATGACCACTCTTGTGGCTTCCCTTTGCTTCCCCGTCAGAAAACCATTTTTCTGCAGGGAAGCAAAGATATCTGTGGGGGATATAAATTCTGCACATGCGTAGTGGCGCATAATTCCCCCAGGAGTAATATTTTGTGTGTGTGTGTGTGTGTGTGTGTGTGTGTGTGTGTGTATTATATAGATATAAAACTGTCAAGAACTTCTTAGGTTAATTTTAGTATGGGGTGTGGCTAGATTATTCAATGTACTTGAAATACGAAGACTAAATATTGAAGAGAAAAGTTACCATCTGATGGCTAGCAGAACAAGTTGGTTACCTTGGATTAGTTCCCTAATGACAAGCATCACAAAGACTGCTATATTTGGTGCAATTTTGGTAGTCTCAGTAGAGAGGACAAAGGTCTGAATTATGGGCCTTAACTAGCCTCTCACTATTATGTATTGTACCTCCAGATTAACACTGGGCACAGTGACACATTCTCTTCCCAGCTTCCTGTCTCTTTCAGCATCAAGTTCAAATCCCTTAGCATAACTTTCAAGGTAATGTGTAACTCTGGAATCTGACTACAGCTCAGACTTTTTCTATCAGATTCTCATCTCATGCCCCCTGGCAATCCCAGAGCCTCAATAACATCAATGGAACTCCCCCTAGTTACAATGGTCCACCTGCATGAATCAGATTGCTGAATAGGGTCCCTTGCCTTCTCCCACTTTCCAACCTGCATAGCCAATCTATTCTTCCTCAAATCCCTTATCCAAAAGAAATGTGTTCTGAGAATTTTCTATTATTCTGCCTCCTCTTATATCCTACTTTACTCCTTATATTTAAGCCTCCCCCTCACACACAATGTGCAAGTCTCAGACCTAATATCAATCACAGCAAGTTTAATTGTAACCCTCAGCCTTCCATTAACAAGATATCAATACTGAAGATTAGCATTTTAGTATGGTAAGAGTGTAGAGAAAATATATTTTTTCAGTTTACTTTGTGCATTTGACAGCACTTTGTGTATAGTCAGTTACTTAAATCACTGGCCACAGTTCATGTGAAGTTTTCCACGTAGCAACAGGAGAGAAAACAATTTTATAATAGAAATTGTGAGCACTATAAGGCAACTAGTACAAAACTATGTAGTTTTATAATTATATGTAGCATGCATGTAGAGGCTACATACATATATTGATTTGTTTTCCAGTCTATATGGACAAATGTGTTTTATCCAATTTTAGGTGGCAACAGAAGCTGTTTGTTCCTTGATTTGACATAGCTATGATTGTTTATTACTTTGACCCGCTGTCCATGACTTTTACTTGACTTCATTTTTTTTTAAAGTACAAAAAATTGGCAGAATCTAATGTATAAAAAAGAAAACAAGTGCACAAAGCCTTAACAGTGAGAAGATGGCAACCAAAATAGCACACAGCCCTTCAATGTGTTTATAAGCCACAAAACTATTGTAAATTGACAGACCATATTGCAAATTACAGTGAAACAAATGTCAGTTTACATAGTTTTGTGGACACAAGTTCAGTGGTCCCTGTCCTCCTCTCAAAAGAGTTCAAACAATCCTTCAGACAAAACAGTTGTAAGATGGTATGATGCTTCCACTATATCTGGGTACCTGCAAGTTAATGCGGAGCAAGCTCCCATCACACTTGAGCCTGAAGCTGCTGAATCAACATCTTCATGTTGGCTTCTTAGTTCTTTTTCTTTCTGGGCTTCCTCTTCTCTTGCACGGGCTTCTAAATATGGAGTGAACATGTAACTGTTAGATCTCCATGTTTTCAGCATGTAAATTAATGAAAACCTGGTTCTTCTTTTTGAGACAGTATTACTAAATTCTTCATTTTCAGACATATATTCCAGAAGTATGAAGAGATGAAGGTAGAGCATTTTAATTTAAACTGATTGGTTAACTTACCCACACAATAAAAATGCTAATTTCCTTTACATTTCTGTCATTTTGATACCGAAATGCTTACCCAAAGAAATAAACCTCTTGGGAAAAGGCAAGCTTAAGATGCTAAAACTGTTAGCTCATACAGAATAAATATATGTTTTATAGCGAATACCACTGTTTCACATTTGAACATTTTCAATGTCAATGAGGTATGATTAGTCAATACTGATCTTTAATTTGTTCTGGAACAGGGTATTGGAAATTAAATCAGTTTAAGCAAGTCTAGTACACATGGGTGTCATTAAGTTTGTTACAGCTCTCACTAGTTACTTCCGTTTTCCTCACTATAGAGGAGTCCCTATAGAACCATCTGTCACACTGTCTGGAGTTTCAGAGTAGCAGCCATGTTAGTCTGTATCCGCAAAAAGAACAGAAGTACTTGTGGCACCTTAGAAACTAATACATTTATTTGAGCTTTCGTGGGCTACAGCCTGCTTCATCAGATGCATGTAGTGGAAAATACAGTAAGAAGATATATATATATATACACACACACACACACACAGAGAACATGAAACAATCGGTGTTACTATACACACTATAAGGAGAGTGATCAGTTAAGGTGAGCTTTTATCAGCAGGAGAAAAAAAAAACTGTTTGTAGTGGTAATGAAAATGGCCCATTTCCAGTAATTGACAAGGAGATATGAGGAACGGTGGGGGTGGGGGGAAAACATGGGGAAATTGTTTTATTTTGTGTAATGGCCCATCTACTCCCGGTCTTTGTTCAAGCCTAATTTAATGGTGTCCGATTTGCAAATTAATTCCAATTCAGCAGTCTCTCATTGGAGTCTGTTTCTGAAGTTTTTTTGTTGTAATATTGCGACTTTTAGGTCTGTAATTGAGTGGCCAGGGAGACTGAAGTGTTCTCCAACTGGTTTTTTAATGTTATAATTCTTGATGTCTGATTTGTGTCCATGTATTCTTTTACGTAGACAGTCCAGTTTGGCCAATGTACATGGGAGAGGGGCACTGCTGGCACATGATGGCATATATCACATTGGTAGATGTGCAGGTGAACGAGCCTCTGATTGTGTGGCTGATGTGATTAGGTCCTATAATGGTATCCCCTGAATAGATACGTGGAATAGATACGTGGACAGAGTTGGCAACGGGCTTTGTTGCAAGGATAGGTTCCTGGGTTAGTGTTTTTGTTGTGTGGTTGCTGGTGAGTATTTGCTTCAGGTTTGGGGGCTGTCTGTAAGCAAGGACTGGCCTGTCTCCCAAGATCTGTGAGAGTGATGGATCGCCCTTCAGGATAGGTTGTAGATCCTTGATGATGCACTGGAGAGGTTTTAGTTGGGGGCTGAAGGTGATGGCTAATGGCGTTCTGTTACTTCCTTTGTTGGGCCTGTCCTGTAGTAGGTGACTTCTGGGTACTTGTCTGGCTCTGTCAATCTGTTTTTTCACTTCAGCAGGTGGCTATTGTAAGTGTAAGAATGCTTGATAGACATTGTGTAGGTGTTTGTCTCTGTCTGAGGGATTGGAAGAAATGCGATTGTATCGTAGAGCTTGGCTGTAGACAGTGGATCGAGTGGTGTGGTCTGGATGAAAGCTGGAGGCATGTAGGTAAGTATAGTGGTCAGTAGGTTTCCAGTATAGGGTGGTGTTTATGTGGCCACCGTTTATTAGTACTGTAGTGTCTGGAGTGACTCACAACCATGAGTGTCTCCCTCAGGGTAGACTTAAAAAGCAGGGCAGACATCCCAGTTGGTGGTATGTTCTCTAATTAGATTTCACCAACCCAGTAACAAATGTGAACTCCCTAAGTACTACACTAGATTTATAAGGCAGTCACAGACACTCTCCTTATATAATCCAGTCTATCTTGCCACCAAGGCAAGATGGACTATGTGATAAATGGTCACTTACACCCAAAATCACAAAACATTCAGGATACACGGAGTCCCAAGAGAACAGTCTCTCACCCAGATTGGTGTGAGATCTAGGATGCAAATCAAAGACAAACGCTAGTAGCCAATTCTAACTAACTCTAATTCTAAACTAACTAAATATTTATTAGTTAAGAAAAAGGAATGAGAGTTATTGAGAGGTTAAAGCAGGTAAAAATATATGAACAGGTGAATTGGTCTATAATTTCGAAAGGTAGCAGAGATGTAATAATCTGCCAGTTTCCCAAAAATCTTTAGGGCTACCCAGAGTTAATTTAAGAATCTCTGTCTTCTCGTTTAGTTATTCTGCCATTAGAATCCAGACAATCCAGAGATTAAGAATTTTTCTTGTGTCCATTTTATAGCTTCTTCTCTCATAAACCAAGATGAGAGTAACAGTTCCCACACCTATCTCTTCTTCATGGGGTTAGGGCAGTGGGGAAGGAATGCACTTAATATCTTTGATCCTTGATCTCGTATAATGGCTCATTTGCGTTTAATGAACAGGATTTAACACCTTCTTGTAAGAGATTATTATTTACATTACACAAGGCTTCTTTCTCATTTGATGGGTTACTTAGTTACAAGTTATATACAATGAAAATGTTTGCTGATACAATATAACATGGAATACAGTTGAGCGAGAACAATACATGCAGCATCCTACAAGCATTTTATAAAACACTAAAACACATTCTTATTAACTTAGCATTATTAAAATATATATTAGATGTTAACACACTGCCAGCCTCACACCATCTCACCTACATCATGATAAAATTGAGTGCCCAAGTTTCTTTTAAAAATGTAGCTCCGTCTTATTATCAGAGGGAGACAAGAAACTGGGGTGCCTATAGTAATTCAGAAAAATATGCTCAGAGAGGATACACACATAATGACCACTTGCCTTCAAATGCATAAGAATTAGTACACCTCTACCCCAATATAACGCTGTCCTCGGGAGCCAAAAATCTTACTGCGTTATAGGTGAAACCGCGTTATATCGAACTTGCTTTGATCCGCCGGAGTGCGCAGCCCCCCATCCGCCTCCCGGAGCACTGCTTTACCGCGTTATATTCGAATTCGTGTTATATCAGGTCACGTTATATCGGGGTAGAGGTGTACTTCTTAATTAGGCTTATTTCTCATTTGATGGATTATTTAATTATAGGGGTATATACGATGTAAATGTCTATTACATTATAACAGGATACAGAAAAATGAAAACAATTCATGTAACATCTCATTCATTTTCATGAAGTTTAAACACGAAATACATTCTTATACATTTAACAACCACTTTGATCTATACTAATACACAAGTGAATTGGCCTGGCTGCCAGCTATGCATTTGTAAATGTTCAATGAGGCCTGGGGCTTTGGCTAAACTGGCACCTGGTCTGTCAGCATCACAAATTGCACACTAGATCTCACACCAAAGACAACAGCTTGTATCCAATCCTATAATAAACTATAGATAGATGTATTAATAGGTCAAGGAAGAGTTATTTACAAGGTTAAAACAGGTTAACATGTGTACACAAATGAGTTACTACCTTACGTTTTCCAAGTCATAGAATCTTCTATGATAAGCAAGCTCTATATATCCTTTAGGGCTAATTTCATTTCATGGGGAGGAGTAAGAGCAGAACAACACAGTATTATGCTCTTTAATGTTCAAGGATAGTCCATCTGGGTTCGAAGGACCTTCCTCCCTGGCCAGGACATAACACTTACTGTTGGAGACCAACACTTTATACTAGTTAATGTCTATCTCCTATCTGGTGATTTACAGTCACAGAGCACGTACAATACAAATATTACCTTTGTAGCCAATGATTTTAGTTTATTGTTCATTTACAGTGTGATGTTATGATTAATCAACATGTTATATCATATATTCATTATATGTTAGTTAATTTGTAGGATTATAAAACTATAAGATTGATCAGTATTTAGAGGAACCATGTAGTAGATATAAGTAAGACAAGCTGAAACGCAAGTACCTGTAGGCTAAGGCCTGCAAGACTTTAGCTTAGCTATTTTAGGCCTTGGAGACAAGAAATTATGACATAAGTGATTGGAAAATAACCTGATATCCTAAGATTATGGGAAGAGAGGTAACAAGTGGTAATATTGCACAAAATTACCCGGAAGTTTAATATTAGATCATAAAAATACTGTAAAGGCGCAACTGTCTCCGACATGTCTTAACCACAGGATACAGGTTGTGCGTCAATGCTAATGAGAATAAAGGGAATTTACATAGCCTATAGAAAATTGACATCACTTAAGTTTCCAGGGGAAACAGACACAAATCTACAGAAGCTCCTGTGAGCAGGATTTATAATTACATGAAAATAGGCATCTTGGATGTTGAGGGCTGAGAACCAATCCACCCGTTCCAGTGCTGGTATTATTGTTGCTAATGTGACATCCTGAACCATTGGACCTTTACGAATTTGTTGAGTTTCCTGAGGTCGAGACTAGGTCTCCATCCTCTGTTCTTTTTCCAGGTTAAGCAGTAGTGCGAATAAAAGCCCTTCCTTCTGTGTCGTGATGGTACCGATTTCACAGAGCCAAATGTAGGAGACAGAGGGGGGATGGAGGTGAATGGTATCAAATAACCTGTGTTGATTATTTCTAGAGGGTTGCTTGTATGCCAATGATTGAGCAGGGAGTGGTCGTCCCCTTAGAGGTCTCTGTCCGCACTTGTATCGTATTGTCTCTGTTGTTGAGCACGTGGGACAGATATTGCATGCTGGGTTGAATAGTATTTCCCTTTTTTAATTCTTCTCTGTGCAGATGTGTATATCCCAAGGGAACGAAGGGGTGCCCTAGCATCCTTCAAGATGTGAAAGGACTTGTCGGTCTTTGTGGCAAACAACTTCAACCCATCAAAGGGGATATCCTCTACTGTCGATTGTACCTCCCTGAGGAAGCCGGACAAGTGAAGCCATGAAGCCAGATGCATAACTATGGCAGAAGCCATGGAATGTGCCACCATGTTTGTCGCATCTAGAGATGTGCTCAATACTGTGCAGCTGGGAGCAAGTTACATGCTGGAGGCTGCACATTGACTGGCCAGGAGTGGCTGTTCACCAGTAAAGCAGTGTAAAAGGCATCCTGGGTTGGAGAACTCAGGAGACATCTATTCAGCAGTCCAGACTGTACCGAGGCTAATGTCACAAGAGGACAGACATCTGTATGCACCGGGATATTGTGCATCCCACAGTCTCTCAAAGGTCGACACAGTTCTATACAGTCAGTTTCTTTATACATTGAGTGACTTCCTCCCATTCCCTTTTATTTGGGGGGAGGTTAGACTCACTGGATGGGGAAGCTGCTTTTGCTGCCCCAGTAACCAGAGCTGCAATATTTGAGCTTCCATCTGCCTCCTATGTGCCCTCTCCTCAGCTTCCTCATTGGCGTTGACTGATACAATTTATTCCACACATCGGTGGTGGGCTCATTCATCAACTTCTTTGTTGACCCCGAGCCTTTCGTGGGCTCTCTCCTCCACCTCCTCACTGGTCTTGACTGTGGCCTCAGCCTCCCTGATCCACAATTCCACCACCAGTTTCTGGTGCTTGTTTCTTCCTGGGCTCTCAGATACTGCATCTGGTCCAGTTCCACTGCAATGCTCAAGGAAGAAGAATCCTCAGACTCTACTTGGTCAGAACTTATGAGCAAAGCTCTCAGCTGCTGAACTGGGGTTTTCTTTTTAGGGGATTGTGACATTGTCTAATTAGAACATAATCATACAAATCATTATTGCTACCGCTGTTATATAATTGCAATGAATCTTATACAAAGTATAATACGTGGCCAGAAAGGGTTAAACAGCTTACAGGCTGAATGACCAAGAGGCAACCTTTAAAGTTATGTTAGAAAGGTATGCAAATGGTAATTAGGGCCATTCATGGTAGATGGGCTAGAACTTTGAAATGCAAAGCTATGCTGTTAGAAGTTATACTAATTGTCTGTGTATACTCATAAGCGTAGCCATGTAAACAGACAGTCCCTGTCTGTTACTATAACTATTAATTCAGAGATTTATTCATTTAGATGAATCTTGCATGAAATAATGTCATTGTCGATGTCTCTTTGAAGTTTGTGCTAGACTGTCTAATGGATAAATTGCCCTATGTTAACTTGTGTAACTAATTACCGGTCGTGCTTAGGAAACAGAAGGTTACATCAAAAGCCTATTGTTTACCCAGGACTGTATGGTCAAGTGGCTGCTAGAAAACTGTATAAAAAACCCTTGGGTCCTGATCCTGTCATGTCAGATCTGCTTAAGCTTCATCAGGGGAAGTTTGAGTCACACGATTGAGATCCCAGTCCTAAACTGGAATACCCTAAATATGATATTGGACATTGGACTATAACCCATGGACTAAATTCTAAAATAACTCTTTGCAACTACAAAGCTCACCATCTCTGCTATAAAAACAAGGAGTCTGGTGGCACCGTAAAGACTAACAGATTTATTTGGGCATAAGCTTTCGTGGGTAAAAACCTCACTTCTTACCCACGAAAGCTTATGCCCAAATAAATCTGTTAGTCTTTACGGTGTCACCAGACTCCTTGTTGTTTTTATAGATACAGACTAACACGGCTACCCCCTGATACTTGACATCTCTGCTATGAATCTGAAGCCCAAGATTGTACTTATGTCTGTACATATACCGACCTTTTAACCTATACTCACTCTCTCACCTAATAAATTTTAGTTTAGTTAATAAAAATTGGCTGTAAGCATTGAATTGGGTAACATCTGGAATATTCATTAACCTGGGAGGTAATGTATCTGATCCTTTGGGATCGGTAGAACCTTTTCTTTTATATGATGAATAAGATTTTCATTAATCCTCCTCATATTTGACTTGGGTGACTAGGTGGAGGCCTGAGGCTCGGTTACTTTAAGGGAACTGTGTTGTTGACTTCTGAGTAACCAAAGAGGTATAACAGAAGCTGTTTTGTGCTGGTTTGTTAAATCTAAGTATGTGAATTCTGCTATGACTACACCCGTGTCAAGCGTCAGGACACCAGTGTCAGTTTCCTGTGGCTCAAGGGCATTAGTACCAATCTCAGAGCAGACTGTTAAGAAGTCCAGGGCACAAACCCCACCTTGGTTGGCGCTCTAGACTTAGATTTCGCCAATTATCAAGTGAAACTCCTCAGGCACTATAACACCCTTAAAGTTACAGACAGTCCCCATTCAGGTTAGCCTAATTTACACCACAAATCAAACCAATATTCAGGTTACTTCCAATCCCAAAGGACGAGTCACTTTGCCAAGGTCAATTGCACCTTAGATCTTACACCAAAGACAACACTTGTAGTCAATCCGCTAATAAACTATACACAGATTTATTAATAAGAAAATAAGAGTTATTTACAAAGTTAAAGCAGGTAAACATGTACACAGATGAACTACAATCTTAAGTTTTTGAAGTAATAGAAGCTTCTATGACAAGCAAGTGCTATAGGTCCTTTAGACTAACCCAGACAAAACACTTGGATCTTTTGCTTATGCCTAGTAATCCCTGTCCCCCAGAGTCCAACCAGCATAAAGAATACAACTCCTTCTTGTTTGGGGTTTATTCCCTTACCCCAATCCCTTCTGCTCTGAGCTGCAAACTCAGCTGATGGGAGGAATTCACTTGCATGACTCATCTTCAGGGGGGAGGGAAAGGGTGGGAAAGAACAGAGTTCTCTTTCATTTTCCACAATAATCTCTCTAGTGTGGAAGGGCCTTGCTCGTTAGACAGAGCAGGACATACCTTTCCTTGGAGGCCAACACTTTTTAGTTTATCTTTTGTCCGATGATTACACAACCATAGAGACTTAAAATAGGTGATACGGTTCTATAAGAGTGTGTTTCATGTTTAGATTAAGTGCTTGTGACTTGCTGCACGTATTAATTTCATTTATAACATCTGTATTCCCTATTGTAAGGTAATATTTAAGCATTTGTATTTTAACAATACCAATACACAGGTGAGCCAGACTGATTCCAGTTATGCATTTGTCAGTGTTCAGTTGAGACATGGGGTTTTATAAGTCTGTAGCCCTATGTCCACCACTTTTACAAAGTATGCCTTATGAGGTATCATTTGAAAACTCATAATTTGCTGATCATTATTGTCTTGGTAAAATATAAGTCTACTATAGGACATTGCTGAGACACGATCCAAGAAAAATTTACATGTGGATGAAGGAACAGCTAAGGATTCCCATGCAAAGAGACTTTGTGTCTTCTGAACCTCAGATGGAAATGATTTTTAAAGAGGAAAATAACTACAAGAGATAAGAACAGAGGACACAAATCATCTCTATTCATAGCATCGACAACATTTGAAAGACAAAGAAAGCATCATTGGACTAGTGAGGGATCCTGGCTGAAAAATTCAGCCAGTAAGACTGCTAGAACATGTGGTGAGAGCCCTTTTGCTTTAAATATGTAACTTAACAAGCTAAGTGAACTTAGTGTGTGTTTTACCTTTTATTTCTTTATAACCAATTCTGACTTTTATGCATCATTACTTGTAATCACTTAAAATCTTGCTTTCTGTAGTCAAAAACTTTTTATTGTTTTATCTAAATCCGTTTGCTTGGATTGAAGTGGTTGGGAACTCCATATGAGGTAATAAGGTTTGTGCATAAAATTTTCTGTTAATGAAATGACAGACTTTATATGAGCCTGTATTGTTGTCCAGGAGGGTACTGGGCTGTACAAGATTCATATTTCTAGGACTTGGAATTTGCTGTGTCGCTCTACTGTGTAATTCAAGGGTGGCTGATAGAAACATTCTTACAGTATAGCTCAGATTAATTTACATGCTGGGGGCTGTGTGAGAGCAGGCCAGGAGTGGTTGCTCTCACAGCAAAGCATGTAAAAGGCTGCAGAAGTGACAGCTATTCAACAGTCCAGATTGTACCTTGGAGAATGTCACAGAGGGACTTTGGCATGAGCTGGCACATGGTCTACCAGCATCACACATTTCAATGTGGAAGAAACATTGTATTTATTTAGATGTATTCAACATTAAAAAAGGTGCTTAAGTCAACACACTGGCCCCCTTATATAACTGATTTTCACAATATAATCAAAGCGTTCCTCACACAAGCAAACAAATATACAATTTACAGCAGACTTAGGCCCCAAACCTGAAAAAAAGAACAAAGCAGGTATACTCCTGCAAATGCTCAGAGCCTCATAAAGCCAACAGGCATCTGCACAGAAGTGTGTTCACATGGCTCTCAGCGTAGAATCAGAACCATGATAATCAAATCCTGCACCCATCAGTCCATCACCTCCTTGAATGGATCAGTAATTACACAGGCCTTGCATTATGCCTGAAAGTTAACAAATTCTGGTTATTTTTGTCCAGAGAGTGTGGGGAACAAATTCCAAGGTTGACAGATGGTCCAGGATAATGGCTCGGAAGCAGCTTCCTTATGTATATAATAAGGGGGCTCCAGCTTCAGCAACTTTGCAAAGGTGTGGCCTGGGAAGAGAGGTTTCTCTCAAGTAAGCAGACCCCAAACCATTTAGGACTTGTCTACATTCAGCGGTGGCGTGACCTTGCATACATGCATGCTGTGCAGAGGACACCATTTTGCGCTACTAAAGTGTGCATGCACCACACACTCTAGGAAGGATGCTATTTTGAGAACAAAATGGCATTCTCCAGGCAGCAAAAGTCCCGGTATGTGGTCCCAGCATGATCCAGCCCCATCACAGCAGTCTACACTAGGATAAAAGGTGTATTTTCCAACATGTTTTAACACCTACATATAAACAAGGCAAGTGTTAAAAACATGTGTTAGATTATTGTGTTTTAGCCCTTTGTCAAAAACACAAGCACAGGAGATTCACCTATCTTACCCAGCATCTTTTTACTTCTTTCCACTGCAGTTCTTCGAGTTTGCTCAAACATTGCTTCCAAGTCAAATGTTCGAGCTTTCTTTCCTAAAAGATGAGGTAAAAAGAAATTTTGATTAAGACCAAGTAACATGAACTCCAGAAGATTAAAATGAGTAAGTGACCAGGGTAGCTCAGATGCTCTCCAATTCAAGTTTCAGATTAAAAATCTCCCACTGGGGCTATTACATAAATGGGAACTGGGCACCTTACTGCCCTTCATGCCTTTGAAAAAGAAAAAAATCTACCTCCTTTCCCCCACTATACATACAGTTTATACAGTTACTGCTACCATGCTTTTTACATTGCATTTCCAAGCATATTGTTAAAAAGTTAAATCCACAAAAACTGTAGTACAACCCAATGAGGAGCATTTTACTGTATTCTAAATCACATCCCATAATATAAAATTGGGGAAAGAACAAACAAGCTTCAGCGTTAAGCTTCACCTGGACTGCAAGACGCTTAACAAGTGCTTCCTGCCCCAACAGGCACCCTAGCCTTTCCAGCTATGGATAATGCTACTCTACTCCACAAAGACCCACACTCCTGCCTACTGCTCCCTTCACCATCCCCAACCAGTACTTCCCCAGTGCACAAGGTGTATTCTTCCAGCACATAGACATTGCCTCCTTTGCCCTTCCCATGAGCCCTGAACTCACCGAAGCCCGAGAAGCCCATCGTGGCTGCCAGCTCTGGATCGGGTCCTCCCACCAGCTCCACATCTAGAAGGGAACACAGGGGTTAGTGCACAGAGCCCACCATTCCAGCACCTCCCCAGGGAGCTGCACTGGGAATCACAACAGGAGCCACCTCCACCAGCAGGAGGAAGTGACCACACGGGAGATTGCAGCAGATCAAGAGGAGCCCTGCCACAAGGTGATTGGCCCACTCACAGAGACTCCTAAAGGCACCCGCTCAGGATTCTCTGAACCCCCAGCTACTGAGAAGCAGCCTTACTGGATAGGCAGACCTGCACACATAGTACATTATAGCCACAGATATGGTGCTGGACGGACTCTCGTCCCCGCCTCTGTGGCAGCACCCAAGCAGGCTGCTGTTTCCCCAGCCAAACTCATTTCCCTCTCCATGTCCCCCAACTACCCTTTATAGTCCCCCTTCCCCAATACATTACACCTGCAAGTCCCTGGCAAGTCCCTAAACAGGTTTAGCAGCAGGGTTAGTTGGAAAGAACTCGATCTAAACATGGCACAATCAAAGGCTCAAGCTCAGCGATCTGCCACTGTAGCATAAACACTACAATGATTATTTGAGAGGCGCCAACTAGCTCAACAGACAAATTCTTCCATCCACTTAGCTGTGAATAAACTGGGGATTAGGTCATCAAAACAACATTGTGCAGGGCATAAAATTTTTCACAACCCTGAGTGAGGTAGCTAGGTCTACCTAAATTTTAGGTGTAGACCAGGCCTCAGTGTCCAATGGGACAGGGTTATAAAGTGTAATGGTTGAGATTTTCAACAGAGTCAGGTGCCACGTATAGTAGATGATGTGAAAGCCCAAGCACTTCAGTGAGCAAGACATGCAGTTTGGAAGACAGACAGACAAACTAAGCATCTCTTGGAAGGACATCCTTACAGTTTCCAACATTGTGGTTGGCCAGGGAGAAGATGGAGGGATAACACTGTACAAGACCTAAAAGCCCTAAACATGCATTACCATCAATGAGAAAAATATGTGTTGACAGAAAGTCTAACTTGCGTTTGGTGGCAGGAGAAAAACATTGCAAATATAAACCTTGGAGTTTATTATAAACAGAGGAGACTGCATTTTCATTTGTATTATACCAATGTATGTGTTGACAGAAAGAGGTTGGGGCAAATGGTTAGCCTGGCCAAGGACCTCCATGATCTATAGAACTATGGAGTAGGTGACTAACTCCAATTAAATCAATGGGAGTTTGGCACTGTTGTATTAACTGAGATGGAATAAAGAGGTCAAAGGTATTAACATGATCCTGTCCCCATCCCACATTAAACAGTGTTAAACAAATTTTGGGGTTTGGTATACAGAGAACTTAGCCTGCGTAGTACCATGGCAAACATCATTAAAAATCATTTTAACCTTTTACTAAAGATACTGAAAGAAGGAAGAGAGTTAAAACATTTGAAATGTAAAGTATTAAGTAAGGCTTTCATTCTAGCTACATCCCTTGTTCCCTTTTCCTTCAGCTGTAAAGAGACTTTAAAGGCAAAACTCCCTGTTTGACAGTCTCTTAAATGGTATTAAAAAATTATTATAAATAGTTTCAGTGAAAAAAGAAGTTAGTTGAAATGAGCTGGAGCAATTGTTGATGTCATTAAAGTCTAACCCCATTTCCTAGAACACAAAACAAGACAAACAAGAGGGAAGAAAAAACAACAGGAAAGAGAAAATGCAGCTTCTGCCTTTGGTATTGACTTTCACTTGCCACCTCATTGCTGGAGAAGCACAGGCAAAGCACATGGTCTTATCAGCCACTCAAAAACCCGGCAAACTTGTAACACCATCAGATTGTGGAGGGTATTGTTTTTAGCTGCTTTTCTAGTTACCGGCTTACAGCAGAGCTCCAAAATATATGGTTGTGGCTGGCTAAGTCAGACTCTTATTAGAGAGAAGAAAAAAAGAAGATAGGAGAAAGACAGAATAAGAAAAAGGAAACATGGAGCAGGGCGGGGAGGGAAAGAGAGAGAGACACGCAAAGTCTCACATCCCTAGTGCAATTTAGTTGGAGCCAGCAGAGGTGGCAATATCATCCGGGTCCCTCTCTGTGGCATAATCTTGTCAGGACATCTCTCAGGATCAGGATGATGAGGGTACAATATTGTTATGCAGGATCCCAGAAGATGGCGTGGGTAGCCGCGATGATGGGGTAGCTCACTCCATCCCCTTTTTTCAGACAGCATGTGGAAGCCAGCTTTTCCCCCAGCTCTTTTTAAGGATCCCAAAAAGCAAATGCTGGGAACAGCCCATCTCATCATAATTTTATCCACCAATTAAACCTAATTTCCAACATACCAGTTTTGGTCCATTCATTTCTTGTCCCACTCTTTTTTTCTTTACCATTCATAAAATAACAGCCCTTCAATTATATCAGTGAGCCTTTTTGTTTGGACTAATTTAGTCTCTCTCTCGCTCTTTTTCTGATCAAAAGATATTATAAATTAGTGGTTTTTTAAAAAACTTTCAGTCACTTTATAGTTTTGCTTACAATTAGGATTAATTTGTAGGCCCAATTATTACGATAGCACCTAGCTCCCTTAGGCTTGTTTGAAAATCCTAGCCTTTATTATTAACATCTTTATTTAATTGGGTTGCACTTCATTTGGTAACAGTCCAGCAGCTTCATCGCTCATTGTTAACTTTTTCCCCATTTATCTTCTACTTAAGGAAAGGATAGTCTTGCAGTTAAGACATTAATTTAGGACTTCCCAGTTCTGCCACAGACATCACATATGACCTTGGGCAAGTCTCTTAATTTCTTAGTGCCTTAAGTCATGTCTTCCCTGGCAATCTTAAAGTGCTGCCACGGCAGCACTTTAACATAGCTTGTGTAGTTACAGCACAGTGCTGGGACAGCTCTCTTAAAAAAGAAAGAAAGAAAAAAACCCACCCCCACGAGGGGCACAGATCCCAAAGCTAGTGCACTGTCTATACTGGCACATTACAGTGCTGAAACTGTTTTTTCATACCTCTGAGCAAGAAAGTTGCAGCGCTGTAAAGTGCCAGCGTAGACAATTTGTTCACATACAACACAGGGGATGAGATGTCCTTTCCAGTGCCCTTTGTCTTGGCTCTTTAGACTGCTCTTCAATGCAGAGACGCTCTCTTACTGTGTGTATGCACAGTGCCTAGCACAACAGGGTTCCAATCTAGGTGCTCCAGTAATACACATAATAGAAATGTTGGCCCACATTGCAGTCTAGCCTCATATTTTATCAAGTACAAATAACATATTACAGACTAATGTTATACCTGCCTTCATTGAACATATCTTAATGTTCTGCCTGAGAGCAGGTTGTGCATCTGTTTGTGAGGAACAGGGAAGGACGTAGGCCTAGTGAGGGGCTCAGGGCTGTATGTTAACACAGCAGGAGAGTTGGTCGCCGAGACACAGACTGGGCACAGCTGAGCATCGGGAGTTAGATCACAGGTTGGCGGAGAAGATACCGCCCATGTAAGAGCTGGGTATTGCTAGTGACTTCGGCGCTGACAGGGGGTCACTGGCGGAGACGCTGCGCAGGCTGACTCGCTAAGCCCGGCCTCAGAGGAGCAGCCTAGCTCTTTTATTCCGTCATCGCGGCGCACAGCCCGGCCCAAGAGCCCAGGGGTTACCGAGCTCTGCTCTGCAGTCGAGATGAGAGCGCCCAGGACGGGCTGCGGCGAGGCGCTCTCCCCCCCCCCCGTTCTCGGAACCCCGGTCCTAGCCTCCCCCTCCCCTTTCACTCACGAGACACCTCAGCTGCCAACGCCGCTGCCCCAACGGTCTCTTCTGTATCCATCACCGAATCTTCTCCCCTTGCCAACTCCGCGCCGCGGCCACCAATTTAAACTTAACCCTTTCCGGCTGCAGGGCGTCCTTCGCCGGAAGTGACTGGCCGTGAAGCGGAAGTGCGACAGACGCTCGGGCGCGGTGGCTGCTGGGGTTTGGCGCGGTCCTGTCTCTCTCCGGCCGCTATCGCTATGCCTGTGGCGATGAGCCCGGCTGCCCCGGCCTTGCAGGAGGCGCTGGAGAACGCGGGCCGCATCATCGACCGGCAGATCCAGGATGATCGCTGCTACCCGGACCTGTCCGAGCTGCTGGCTGTGCCGGCGCCGGGTGAGGATCCGTACGGGCCCGGTCACCGCTCTGGTCCCCAGCTCAGCGCTTCCTCCGCCCCTTGTGATTCACCCCAGCCGGGTCGGGCGCACACGGCTCATCCCCCTCGAGCCCTGGTGGCCACGCGGGGACCGCGCGCTACATCCACCTTCCCTGCCGGGATGGCTGCTCGGGGCACCCTCTGCGGGCAGCAGAGCCAGAGTGCCCCGCACTGTGCCTCTGCTGCCCTCTTCCTGCGCCTGGTGCCCCACGGGCAGTCACGTCCCAGCCAAAACAGCAGCTCGTGGGGTACTGGCATCTCTAGTCCCCAGTGAAAACTGCACTCCAGAATCCCGGTTCTAATGAGGCATCTCTGAGGTTATGTCTACACTGCAATGAAACACCCATGGCTTGCAGCACTTGGGTTTCAGGGCACGGTGAAATTGCAGTGTAAATATTTGGACTGGGCTCTGAGACCCTTTCCTCTTGCGTGGTGTCAGAGCTGGAGCCTGAACGTGTACAGCCCAAGTCAGCTGACCCAGGCCAGCTGAGGACGTTCTATTGTATTGTAGATATACCCTGAGTTATGGGGTGCTTTAGGGCTTGTCTATACTATGGTGGGGATCGATCTAAGCGTGAAAACGCTCCCCCCCCCCAAGCGCAGCAAGTAAAGCGCCAGTGTAATCAGTGCCTGCAGCGCTGCACGCTCGCTCACAGCACTGCAAGCTATTCCCCTCGGAGAGGTGGAGTACTTACAGTGCTGTGAGAGAGCTCTCGCAGCGCTGGCGGCACGACTACACTCGTGCTTCACAGCGCTGCCGGGGCAGCGCTGTGAATTCTCAAGTGTAGCCAAGGCCTAAGTTACGCAACTTTAGCGATGTTGCATCCAATGAAGTGGGTATTCACCCACGAAAGCTTATGCTCCAATACGTCTGTTAGTCTATAAGGTGCCACAGGACTCTTTGCTGTGAATAACATAGCTGATGTCGACGTACTTAGATCGACTTACCATGGTGTGTACTCACTGCAGTGTGTTGACGCTCTCCCGTCGATTCCCTTTGCACGACCCGTTGAGGTGGAGTACCAGAGTCGACGCTAGATCGATTGGCGGTCAATTTATCACATCTGTACTAGACACGATAAATCGACCCCCGCTGGATCAATGTGAGCTGCCTGGTAGTGTAGACAAGCTGTGAGTGTCCATAGGTGACTAAGGCTAGCGCTGACACTAACAAATTGCCAAATAATTCCTACAGTTTGCCTTAAAGTTTATTGCCTATATTTCATGTATGTTGAGAATTTGCCTCCTTTCCTTATGTGGTTCAGTTCAGTCATCTTCGATGGGTTATGTATGTTTCTTCCTTGTCAGGAGCACCTAGCTTATGCGTAACAGTTACTTAAGTTAAAGCACCTATCATTTTAAATGATCCTATAGTGAGCGATGGCGTTGGGGTTGACTCTAGTAAAAAAAGGATTGATGCTTAAATGCATCCAAAGAGGGTAAGTCAACAAAAAAAGGCCCCGATCTTGCAACTTTTTATGCATGGACAGATTACACATCTTGTTCTCTTTTTTCCTTAAAGAGTACACTTCTATAAACTTATTTCACTAATATAGAATATGAAACAGCAATTCTAAAATAAAAATATCTCAAAAGTTAGTGAGCTGTGAAAAGGAAGGGAAAAAGGGAAAGGAAGACAGTACTTAGGAAGTTTTATAGAGCATCACTTTTCTTGGTCTGATAAGACTCTTCCCACAAAAGAAGCTAAATGCAAGGAAAGTCTAACTTGCGTTTGGTGGCAGGAGAAAAACATTGCAAATATAAACTTTGGCGTTTATAATAACAGAGGGGACTGCATTTCATTTGTATTATACCAATGTAGTTTGTGAACAGTTATGAGAGCCTTTGGGGTGGAAGGTGCTTATAGCATATATAATAAATATATACTTTTTTTGAGAGAGAGAGAGAGAGTCTATCAGCCAATTTTAGGGGGGCACTGGATATTTTATTTGTTTTCTTTATTTAAAGTTTATATTACAGATTTGGCTTTAAACAAATACTCTTGAAATTGTGAAAGTCCCTCGTTTAAAAATACTTCACAAATATTTTGAGTGAGCTGTGTTACTCTTAGTGCACTTGTATCATTTGTGTATTATTTGTTTGTTGTAAATTTTGCTTTTGCTCATGTCTTATTTAGGATTTAGATTTACATTGTAAAGTCCTGATCCTACAAACATTTATACACATGATTAACTCATGTTTAATACTACTCGTATGCTTAAAATTAAACATATGTATAAGTCTTTGAAGGATCAGGGCCTAAAATATTAGTTTAGTTCTTCCCTGTGGTTTGAGGACTTTGTAGTTTGTTCATTTATCTGAAATAATCAACCAAAATTAAGAGAGGAAATAAAGTAGTCTAAATCAGGTTTAACAGAGATGAGTGCTTGCTAATTCAAATATTGGGGCAGGGGAAATCTCTTAAGGATAATTGAAGAAAAGTACCAATTAGGTATTATTTTTTGGCTGACAACTTGTTTTTCATATGAAACTTTAAAGTGTATTTTTAATTGCAGGTAGTCCTACAGTTTCTGGTATGTCAGATATGGATTATCCTTTGCAAGGACCTGGTTTGCTCTCAATACCCAATCTTCCAGAGATCAGTTCAATCCGCAGAGTCCCGCTTCCCCCTGAGCTAGTGGAACAATTTGGACGTATCCTAATAAAAATAGCATGTTACTTTGTGTATATAATAATGTTAAAAAATGAATTTTTGTTATTTCATAATCACTTTGGCCCTGATCCTTCAAGCAGCTTCCCCTGGGTGGACCCTTATCCTGGACACACCCACACTGGAGTCCGTATAGCTCCCAAGAAGTTACAGGGGTCCATCTATGTGAAGTTGCTTCAACAGTTGGTAGTTACATGTTGTAATTTTGATGCTCAATGACAGTTGGGTATGTTTGTCATAACAATCTTCTTACACTTAAATTAAAGGGGTCTGCATATGTTAGAGGTAAATATAAAATGCTTTCGAAATCAAGTGGAATAACTAAGTGTTGCTTGCAAGAGATGCATATTTTTTAGGGCTGTCAAACGATTAAAAAATTAATTGCTAGATTAAAAAATAGTTGTGATTAATCACAGTTTTAATTGCACTGTAAAAATAATAGAATACCATTTATTTAAATATTTTTGGATGTTGCTTACTTCTGCAGCTCGTGGGGCATGACGCTTGGCCTGCGGCTCAAGGCTGGCTCCGTGCTGTCACACGGGGGCTAAGTCTTGCCAGAGCCCAGGGCAATCCCACAGCTCTGTGGCCACTCCTGGCTCACCGGGGCACCATGAGAGAGAGAGAGAGAGAGAGAGAGAGAGAGAGAGAGTGCGTGTGCGCCCGCAGACATTTTTGTAGAACTCCCCCCAAGCTTGAGGGGCAGCATGGGAGTAAGCACAAGGTGGCAATGGAGGCTGGCATCATTGATGATAGGTAGGATGGAGAAAGGCCTTGACAGTGAAAACAGTCATTATTGCTTTTAATGGATTGTTCAATTGTAATGCTCATTTGGGATACAAATTGGTACCTTTTTTTTTTTTTTTTAACCAACTCTATAAAAAAGTGTCTGAGGAGAGAACATTTGATTTTGCCCAAGCATCAACAGTGGTAGTTACTGATTTGCCCAGCATGGAGCATAGTCTATTTATGATGCAGAGGTGGAACTTCTATTGGTATTACTGGTACTTACTTGCAGTAAATAGTGAATATGCCCCATGTGTCTAATGTGCAATATTTTCAAAACAAAGCAGGGCCAGAGAAAGCTGCAGTATGATGTCGTTGCTTTGGGAGGTGCACAGCTAATACCAAGGAAATTTCCCCCTAACATCTGTATCTGATTTCTTTTAAAGGGAGTTTTCATTTATTTTTTCACACTTGTCAAAACATGTCAGCTTCTCATACACACATACAGAACTTTTTTAACTAGTATCTGTGCATATTCTTACAACTTTAAAATAGCTTGATGGGGATTTTGTCTTGGGTAGCCTAAGTGCATTATTCCTTACATCTGTGGTATTTCAGATATGCAATGTAATTGTATGATGGGAGTATTTCCAGATATCAGCAGAGCATGGTTGACCATTGACAGTGACATTTTTATGTGGAATTATGAAGATGGGTATGTAGAAAACAAATTTCTACAAGTATATATGGTGTTAAATCTGAATTAAGTGATGGTTATAAGGGAGTGATTTGTTTTAGCACAGAAGTGTACTTATCATTTTAAGGTACCTTGATCATTTCAGGTTCTGGATTTTTTTTGTGCAGGGGGGTTAAGAGGTGGGTAAGGAAAATGCATACTTTTAGTATTAGGCTTCTCCACTCTCCTAAATTTGTTGTATTTATATTGAGCTTGAGTTCAAAATTTTTAAGAGGAACGTTTTTATTTTGGACTCTGTATGCTCATACAACAATTAACTTGGCTGACTAGGTTTAATCCATGCATTATGGTGTATTAATATATATGTAGTAGGCAATCCTGTTCCCACAATCAACTATTTTTATGTTTATAATGTGGCTTTGGAATGATGAAGATATACCAAAGCTTTCTGATTTAAATTTATTATGAATATAAATATCATACCTGACTTATGATTAAAAGATTCATAAAACTATGATGATAAATTCATAGTCTTTTTGAATGGCTCAGGGAGAGATGCCTGTGATATCCATTCAGTGCATGAGTTTGTGTTCTTTATGTGTCTCATAAGTCCATTAATGGCTATTAGTCAGGATGGGTAAGGAATGGTGTCCCTAGCCTCTGTTTGTCAGAGGGTGGAGATGGATGGCAGGAGAGAGCTCACTTGATCATTACCTGTTAGGTTCACTCCCTCTGGGGCACTTGGCGTTGGCCACTGTTGGTAGACAGGAAACTGGGCTAGATGGACCTTTGGTCTGACCCAGTACGGCCATTCTTATGTTCTCTATAGTATAACTTATTTTCTGTAACAGCAGGTTATTTCTTCTGAATTATTACACTTCTAGGGGAGATTTAAATGAGACTTGTGCTTTACACGGGGTTAGTTAATACTAACTTCACAGTATTACAGGTGGGGTTTTTTTTATATATAGATTTTTTTCCCCCACAATAAATTAAACTTGCTTTAGCTAATTTTATCAGAAAGAAAGAAAGTTGGTTGTGAATAGTGCAGTGAATCCCTTTCTCCTGCTGAGCTATATCTGGACTAACTTTGGAGTAATATAGACTAAAAAATAGACTGTGTGAATAGACAAGGAACGGAGAATTAAAAATACAATTGGATTTCAAATTTGAAACTTAAACCATAAATGGCTACTTCATTCCAAACAGAGGATTGGTTACATAGCTATTATGATGACTTTTTTCTGTCAGTTCCATTATAATGGTCTTGCTTCCACCCTAAGAGTAGAATGCAGGAGATGGGTTCCAATTGTTATATAGTAACAGAAGAATTTAAAAGTTTCAGATTCTGTATATTTAGAAATTATTGGATATTGAAAGTCTTTTCTGTTGTGCTTTGATGTAATTTTTTTTCTCATTTTTTGACAGGGGAGACCTTGCTTATTTTGATGGTCTTAGTGAAACTATTCTTGCTGTGGGTCTTGTGAAGCCAAAGGCAGGTAATAAAAAATGCATGACAGTGACCAAAATTATGTAGCTGCTGAACACTGTAAAAAAATTAAAAAGCTGATTAATTTTCTTTACTAAACTAGAGGCATTATGGAAGGATTTACAAGTCACAAGTAGTTAGGTAGTCATGTACGTTAGCGATCTTACAATTACTGCTAAGTTAGAATCTAATGTTTTATACTATTTGAAAACTAGGAATTCTGACTTGCTTTAAGCTGGCATGAAATATTGGTTTCTAGCCGTAGTAGTTCTTTTGGTCGCAGCTGCTTACATCAGATTGGACACAAAGTTGGAGGGAGGGGTTAGGGTTGGAGGTGAAAAGAAGATAGTAATAAGAATATCATTTTAAGATCCAGTCTTTCATGACTTGTCAGAGCTGGAATAGAATGAGATATAGCATTGGAAAGCTGGGCATCTGAGTGGTATATAGTTTTCTAATTCTGGAGCTTCACAGGCTGTCAGACCTTCAATATGACTAGCCCTCAGACCATTGTAAATTTCTACCCTTCATGCAGGGAAGATGTTGATCTTAGTATGAATCTGGTGTACTGGCCTTGAACTAAGTTCTAACTTTTCTTCTTTTCTTAGGTATTTTCCAGCCTCATGTACGATACCTACTGGTTCTGGCCACTCCTGTGGATATAGTGATTCTAGGACTTAGCTATGCTAATTTGCAAGCAGGTAATTCTCTCTCGCACTCCAAGTAAATATAAATTTCTAGGATAATATTCTCAGTTGCGAGTTAATTGCCACACCACATTAATTTATTACTAGTCATGTAATTTAAAAAATATTAAGCTGCATGCCAAGGGGCTCTTCCTAAGTTTCTATGGCTTTCTGAATCAAGAGTGAAAGAGCTCTATAACATCCTTTTCACATAGGATACAGTATTCTATACCCGCAATTCAGAGAAGTATTCTACTCTGTTACCCACCCTTTAGTTCTTTTTAAAGATGCTATGACTGTTAACTGTTTCCCAGTAATCAAGTATTATTTTGGGAGAGGAGCAGCATGTGAACTGCATCAGTTTTTAATGTGTCTTAGGGTATATCTACACAGCATTTTGGAGCTAGCAGGAGCATGCCTTCCAGACCAGTAGACGGAGTCAAGCTAGTGGTGCTCTTACTTGCTCTCCAAAAATAGCTGTCTAGACAGCACTTTGAAGTTGTGGCTTGGGCTCTGAAGCAGGTGATGGTTTGAAGCCTGAGCTGCAACTTCAAAGATCTGTCTATACAGCTATTTTTAGAATGCTAATGGGACCCCACTAGCCCAGATCTGTCAACCCAGGCTAGGAGGCTTGTTCCCACTTAGTGCAAAATGCAGTGTAGAGGTACCCTTATTAGCAAACTCCACACTCTTTGGCATTTGATTCAGAACCACAGAAAACTCGAGCCCAGTGCTGTATATTTTTACACATGAAATGTGTAAGTAGGAAAAATAAATGAGAGATTTTGAGAAAGTTATAAGGGAGTAAGAATATTAGGGGGCTAAAATAGAATATTTTTTCAATAGGTTGTTATGTCATGTCTCTGATAGACAAACTAGGAAATCTTATGTTCAGATTTGTCAGGATTTTGAGGTCATAATTGTCTTAAAATATTTTAACATACAGTACTGATTAAAAGCTTCCCAGAGAGGAAAAACGTAAACAAAACTTGTTGTGACTTAAGGAGAGAGAGAGAGAGAAACTCTGTCAGTCCGCTAAGGTGCAGTCTTACTATAGTGTTTCCTGATTTTCTGAAATAGTCCTAAATCACAATACCATAGTATTTAAACAAGCAAACTCAACGGATATGATGGGTTTTTTTTCTTGATGTATTTAAGGTTCTGGAGCCCTCAATGACAGCATGTCTGGAGGAATGCAACTGCTTCCAGATCCTCTCTATTCACTCCCTACTGATAATACCTATCTTCTAACCATAACTTCCACTGAAAACGGCCGTATCTTTTTGGCTGGAAAGGATGGCTGTTTATATGAAGTAGCTTACCAGGTAAATATAGTCTTTACGCATACGTATTTTTGTTCTTGGTTATGGGGTTGGGGTTTTGAGAATTTTAAAATGTGTCAATCTTGTCACCTCATTCCCACAATTGTGTTGCCTGCCTTAATTTATTTGAGTGATAGCGCTGTGCTCTTAATACAGAAATGCTATCAACCTACAGTCGTGGTAGGCTAGATAAACTAATTTATTTGAGGAATGAGCAAAAAAGTTTGTTCCGCAAAGGGCATGCATCATGAGATCTCCTTTCTGACAGCTTCTACAGACACTGTTGTCCCCAACCATCTTATCTCTGCCTTCAAAACCACCTTAATGGGAGCAGCTGTTCTGGGTTTTATCAGTCTCCAATAATCAGAAGTTGACTGGGATGAGGTTTGATCTGCTGTCATGAATTTAATTTTACTTCACTGACTCAATCTGCAGACATGAGCCCAGTCCTTTGTCTCTAAAGCAGCACTGTTAGGTTAAGTCCTTTATAGGCTGTTTATTTTTTTATTACAATAAACAGAAGAAAGTATTGATTATTTTTATTAATTTACCTTATATCAGCACCTGGAAGCCCCAACTAAGTCATGGGTCCATTGTGGTATGTCCTGTAAAGGTCAATCCCTGCCCAAAGAAGTTAAAATCTTAATTTTAAGATTTATTCAGCAGGTGGCTGTAACAATTAGCTAATCAGTTCCCTTTGTTTGTGTGGCTCCTTGACACATTGCAGGAGAGAGAAACATATTACAACCACACCCACACACCCCAAAAATGGAAAATGTGATTAGAAAACCACAAACAATGGCTTTGAGATGCAGAGGCTTCTAAGTTTCTGAAACAACTTTTGCTGCTTTTATTTTTTTTTTTTTTTTTTTTTTTTAATTATCTACATTTCAGATGAAAAGTGTCCCTTTAAAATTGTGTCCATGAAAACTGAATGCATAGCATCGTCATGCAGGAATTCACATGATTACCTAGCTAGTTTTAATGCTTTATATGTTTTCAATTGTAGGCTGAGGCAGGCTGGTTTACTCAACGGTGTAGAAAGATCAATCATTCAAAGAGCTCCCTTTCTTTCCTTGTTCCTTCATTGCTGCAATTCACATTCTCAGAGGATGGTAGGTGATAATGTATCAATAACTGAAATGTTTATAAGTTAATGTAAATAAAAAAAACCTTAGGCCAACATTTTCACACTTGGGTGCATTGAGTTAAAGACTGTGGGAGTAGCAAGTGGTTGGCAATTATGAAAATCAAGTTACTTATTTAGATATGGATTTAGGTATTGAAGTCTGAAAATGTTGGCCGTAGTGGCTACAGTCCCTGTTTTGTGGTATAAATTTGGTAAGTTTACATACTGGAGTGATAATATTGTAATCAGTATAGTAAAACTTTTACTTGAAATTGTTCTACAAATATTTAAAATGCTTGTTTTGTAATGGATTAGACAGTGATAGTCTGTTGTCCTACTGTACTTCAGTAAGATATTAATATGTCACTTTTAAATCTGTTCCTGGGCAGGAGCCCATTGTAAATGGAATGCCCTGTATGAGTACATTCTAATAAGTGATTCAGTCAAATGCCAGTCAAATCTACCCTTGTAAAGTTTCAGTACTATCAGTTTTACTGTATTAACTAGTTCACACCAAATCCAGTTTTGATTTTCACATACTTTTTTTTTTTTTTTTTTTTTGCAGATCCCATAGTTCAAATTGCCATTGACAATTCTCGAAACATCCTATATACCCGTTCAGAAAAAGGAGTGATACAGGTATCTGAATACTTTCAATGTCCTATTTGGATTTTCTTATGTGCATACATTATTTTTACCCTCCCCATCTGAAAAACTATGTTTGTACATTAGGATTCTTTATATGCCAGTCAAGACATGAAGGATTTCCCCCAGGATTTTTTCCCTGCATTTATTTCCCTCCCCCTCTGCACTATATTATGGCCACGATCCTTTCTATTGAAAACTAGGAAGGACTACTGCTTCAGTTCTCTAGTGCGTGGAAGCTTGAGGCCAAATAAGAATTGAGAGAAATCTGATTCACTGCATGATGGGATAAAGTTATGTGCATTAATTTAATTGTGAAACTACTAAACTGTTATTAAATTACAGGTTTATGATCTTGGCCAAGATGGTCAAGGAATGACCAGAGTTGCTTCTGTTTCTCAGAATGCTATTGTTTCTGCTGCTGGAAACATTGCCAGGTAATATGAAGAGTGTGATATGAAATACTTCCTGTTGGGAGATCTGTTTAATTTTTTTGTTTTACCAAACTTTTGAAGAGTGTTGTGTATTCTCTGATTTGTTTATTGCATGATGTCAGTTACATAAACTCTTTTCTGTCCTTTTAGGACTATAGACCGTTCTGTTTTTAAGCCTATTGTTCAGATAGCAGTGATTGAAAATTCAGAATCTATAGATTGTCAGTTGCTGGCAGTCACACATGCTGGTAAGAAATCAATATACCTCCTTCTCTTATTGGTAAATAAGACCTGCTTAGGTTCGGAAAATTGACAAACACTTTTCTTTTCAAGGTTGTCTATTCCCCATGCATACTAGAAGATGTATATAATAATCGTTATAATAATGTTACCTGTTTCTTGTATATTGCTTCATATGTTCAAAGTCCTTCAGACATCTGATAAATACTTGATCGTACCATATAACTATTTATTCTGTTTTACAGTTGAGGAAATAGGGGGAGAGTGGCTTGCCAAAGGTTATACAGAAAACTAGTGGCAGATCAGGATTAGAATCATTTGACTTGGATAGAAGGATCATTTTCAAGAAAGGAATGTAGTAATATTTATATAGAATTACTTACAAGCTTCTGAATTAAGCCTTGCATCAAATATGCTGAGACTGTTAGCCATTTATAATATTTACACAAAATCCATTGCAAAGAGTGATCTCCTTTTTCCTTTGGCCTAGGTGTACGAATGTATTTTAGTACATCCCCATTTAAGCATCCAATGGCTCGACCCTCCATGTTAACGTTGGTTCACATCCGCTTGCCTCCAGGATTTTCCGCTTCTTCTAATGTGGAGAAGCCATCAAAGGTGCACAGAGCTCTTTATAGCAAAGGTAAGCCTTGGAGTGCAGCTTAAATAAGATCCATTCTTTAAGACTTTTATAACAAGTAGCGCCACCATGATTGCTTTTTACAGTAGGAAACTTGGTGTAGGAAACTTTGAGTTTAACACAGGCAGTGGTACGATACACTATCCTTTCACTGTACCTCAAGTTTGTCCTTGAAAGACACTCTCTAGACTTGACATAGTGATTGTTAGGCTCTATGCCCATTAAGTCCTTGGTCTCTTTGCTTAGTTTGCCAATAAATGTGCCAGTTGTGTTAGTGATCTTGTCTAAATTACTAATTGATTTTGTATAGGCCGGCCTAATAGCTTTCAGATGGCTTCAGTTTTTGGTCACTTCTGACCTAGGCTAAATTCAAATCTGTGACCTAGAAGTGGAAAAAAACCTCTGTATCATGTCATTGACCTCTTCAGCCATTCTGTTGTCTTCCAGGTAAATTTTCAAAGACTCATAGGGGAGACATGCAACTAAGCACTTTAAAGTCCCAGAGCACTACATGACCAAACCACACTGCAGTTCCTCAAAATGTTACCCTTTCGTGTTTATTGTTCTTCTGTTTTTAATTAAAACATAGATCTTTGAGGCTTCAATGTCAAACTAAATTTGCTGTGTATTAACTGAGTTTAGTCATAATGTGACAAGGCACCTCCTCCACCTTGTCAGCCTCAGCATTTCTCCATCTGGTGGTGGGGGCCTGGAGTAAATTAGTCTTGCTCTGGATGGTCTCCCTGTCCTTCACCCCTTTATTTTTCAATATTTACAAAGTAGGCCCAAGTAATACTCTTCAGCCAAACAAAAGAAACAAACTGATAACACAAAGGGAGAGTAACTTAAGCCCTCTCTGGGGTGTTGCCTTATTATACTGGCTTCTGGGTGCCTGTCCTTCCCCAAACCACAGTTGGCTTGATTGCATCCCATATAGTGAGGAGAGCAGCCTTCCACCCAGGAGAAACCTTTTCTCCCTGCTGCAACTTCTCTCATCTCTCCTCCTCCTCTCTTACCAGAAGAGGGGTTTTTGAAGATCACAGGCAACCCTTAATTGGCCTCAGGTTATCTAGTTAACCTGAGGTAACCTTTTCAGCTCGTAGGGAGAAGGGCCTTTACCTTCCTTCCGCCACTCTCTTATATTCCACCCTAGTCCTGCGGCCCACTGGGGATATCAGCTGGTGGCTCCACAGAGCCGTGAGCACAGGCGTGTATTTGGCGCAGTTCACTCCTATCCCGAAGTCTGTCCCTGCTATGGCGTGAGGGAGACCCTGGCACACATTTACCTTGAGTGCACCAGGTTACAGCCCCTTTCCCGGGTCCTCCTGGACCTCCTTTTACGTGTTTGGCTGCACTTCTCCCTCCACCTCCTTATATATTCACACCCTATCCATGGCCCCACAAAGTCATGGGACCTCCTCGTCAACTTCCTCCTAGCGATGGCTAAGGTGGCCATCTATAACGGCCAGGAGAGGAGGTTGGCTGAAGTGGTTCTCTGCGACTGTGGGGCCTATTTCCGATCCTCCCTCCATTCACGCATCCTGGCAGAGTTCCTCTGGGCAGCGTCTGCTGGCTCCCTTGACACCTTTGAGGAGCAGTGGGCGCTGTCCGATGTCCCCTTCAGGTTTCCTATTTTTGACCCTTCACACCCGTCCTTGTTATTTTTTCCGTTGTCCCCTGTAATTACTTGAGCTTCTGGGCTCTGTGGATCCTCCCCATGAACCGGGGGAGGGTCCTTTAGCGGTGGGCGGGCTTTCACTCACCCATCTCCCCGGAACCCAATAGAACCATTCTCTTGTAGGTGTCAGATCTGACTTTGTCACACTCTGAACTTTGAACCCCTTCTAAATATCTGGAATAAATAGCCCTTACCAATAATAATAATAATAAAGACTTACATTGTGCTTTATCTGTTCAGAACACTATACTAGTATTAACAAATCCTTATAGGTCTCCTCTGAGGTAGATGGATATGCTCATTTTACTGATTGTAGGGTAGATGTTTGCAAGGGCATACAGCAAGGCAGTGGTTGACCCGTTTGGTCCAGAAAGTGGTTCTCAATCTATTTACCATTGTGGGCCACATATGCAGTTCTCGGTGTGTTATGTGGGCCACATCTACACAATATATGTACTACCTGTATGGCCCTGAGGATGTCACATGGGCCGCAGCTGTGTGCTGATTGGGCTGCAGGTTGAGAACCACTGGTCCAGATCATACCAGTACCCAACCTTCCTTCAGTAAAATTATTTTAGTTTTTTTCTTTAATATTTTTAGTTAACCTTTTTTCTGTTTAAACCTGTGCTACATAGCATACAGCTTAAGGGCCAAAAGCATCATGCATCATTCTGTTATAATCCAGTCACCCTCTAGAAGTGTAGGGTGAAGACATAACTGATCCACTGGAAGCTTTTATTGCTGGTGAACCCTGGTAACAAGCAGTTGTTATTATTCTGTTGTGGAAGATACAACTGTAAGCACATATTACAATCTGTGTATTTTGCATAAATATATGCAAACTAGATGTGGCTCCTTGATTTCCAGAAAGTTATTAGTAAGCCCCTTATGTTGTGAAGATTGGATATTCATGCTCCTATCCTTGAAGTGCATCAGAGAGTCTGTGTATTATTTTAGCACTGAACTCTTTCTCCTGGATAAACTTTGAGTTTCCGACTCTGAATGCAGCAATTTTCATTTTTGTCACTGCACTAGTAATAGAATGATGAATCTACTTTAGGGAAGAGCTATTTAAAATTTTCATAGGATGGAATTTATTATTAAAATCCAGATATTTTTTACTTTCAGGGTATATTTAAACATTTCATAATTGTTCATAAAAATCAATGAAAAATGTTAGATAATTTCTGTCTTAATTTTAACCTTCATCCTTGTTTGTGTGCATGTATAAAGTATCTTGGAATACATGGTGTGCCTATATAGTGCATGTTAGATTATACTCAAATGGGATCCGACAGACTGTTCAAATACAGCCTCTTGAACCAAAAGAGCAGTTAAATATACATCTGCACTAAAACCCCTTAGATACTTAAGTTTATAAACTTAACCGATGGGTAGGTGTTGAGCTGCTTGTAAGATTAATTTAAGAATGTGTAGAGTGGACTTGTACTGAATTTATATATAGCTTTAGCAACAGTGGGCTTGATGTAAGTTTTTGCTTCCAATACAGAGTATTAATTTTACTTTTTTTGTTAGGTGTCCTGCTGATGGCTGCTTCGGAAAATGAGGATAACGATATCTTGTGGTGTATCAATCATGATTCTTTCCCTTTCCAAAAACCAATGATGGAAACACAGGTAGTAAGCTCTTCAATATTGTTAAGTAATATCAATTTTTTTGAGGAGGCATGGAGAATATTATTTAAATGATATAGGCTCCATGAATCACTTTTAACATTCCTGTATACAAAAAATAACTTACACAAAAACTCCTGTGACTAGTTATTTGGTAAATATTTATCAAGATACCTAACTCTGTATTTTTTTTTAAAAAGTTCAGTGTAGTTTTTTTGTAGTACCTGTCTCTCACTAGGTATCTCTGTTTTGTGAATGGAGCTGGTGTCTTTCAGTGGGAGCTGCCACTTTAATACTCTCCAGCTGGAGAACCCAGTTTGATGCAAAGTAGGATTGAAAGAAACACCTTGGCCATTATAAATCCTTGGTAATTTTCTACTGTTTTTGTTTTGGTGGTGCCTGCAATGTGCAAGGCACTGTCCATAAACACAGCAAGACATGGTCCTGCTACAGAGTGTTTATAATCTAAGAGGAGCAACATTTACTCCAGAGGGCATTCTGTGCCAAAAAAATTAAAAATTCTGCACACAATATTTTAAAATGCTTGTGTGTGCGTAAATAGCTCTTGTGTAGGCAGTTTGCTGTTTGGTCCTTCAGAAGGGCCTCTCCGTCTGTTCCTGAAGTACAGGGGGAGAGCTGGGAGAGGACTGATGATCCGAGTGGGTGTAGGAGCTGCTTGAGCAGCTTGGCAGGATTCCCGACATATTGGAGGAGTCCTTTCAAAACAAAACAACCATACACTGAAGGAGCACTTTGGAGACTAGACAGTTAGAAACTGGATCTAGAACTGTGGACTAAAACCAAGTAGGTGGTAGGTAGCCTTAAGCTACATCCGTCCTACCAAATGCCTTGGCCTGAATTATATATCATTGTTGCCAGTCTGTCACTGGAAGTTTTTTAAAAATCTCATGCCTCAGTTGCAGCTCTTGGGTATTTAAAAAAAAAAAAAAAAAGCACCAGTTTTTATGCATTTGGAGTTTTGTACAATTTGCAGCTTGGTTTTACTATTTGTATCGTTAGTAGCATCATAGGGCCTCATTATGCTAATTGTACATACAGTAATGATCTGTCCAAAGAGCTTGCAGTTTATAACTGGAAGTAGTTTGGCCAATTTTTAATCTGGTGAGGTACATATGCATGTGTCTGTATTTAATGTCTTCTTTTCTTAGGGGCTTGTTGTCTTGAGAGTACTTCTGTTTTTATGCTGTGTAATGTTAAATACTGGTTATTTAGATATCATCATAGGTGTGCAAAATGTGCATCCTGTTTCAAACTTTTGATAATGTTCATCTCTTACTCAGATGACCACACATGTTGATGGACATTCATGGGCTCTTTCTGCCATAGATGAGGTGAAAGTTCCAAAGATTATAACACCACTGAATAAAGACCTTATTCCAATAACTGATTCTCCTGTTGTCGTACAACAACACATGCTGCCACCAAAGAAATTTGTTCTGCTCTCAGCCCAGGTGTGTCATAGATTTTTTTTCCCTGTTGTTTAGAGATTGGGAGAGGGAGAAGCAGAAACTTAAAGCTTAATGACTGACCCAGTGCTGCAAAGGGCTACACATGTGCATGGAGTTTGCAGAGAATACCTTTGATGAAGGTGAGGTGGGGGAGTGGAGGGGAAAGAAGGTTAAGGAGCCATTTGTAAATTCTGCAAACCAACTCAAGGTTATAGGGCCAGATTATCTTGTGCCATAAACTGATGTGTCTCTGTTGAGTTCAGGGGAGTTACATGGGTTTATATCAGCTAGTGGCCAATAGTTCAAAATACTCTTAGGGAATTTCTACACTTGGAGCTGGGGGTGTGATTCCTAGCTCAAGTAGACATACTCGGGCAGAGCATTCTAAAAACAGCAGTGTAGCTGCAGTAGCATGGGCTAGCCATCCCCAGTACGTACCCATGGGGTCCGAGTGGGTTTGTACATGGTGCAGCTAACCCATGCTGCTACTACCCGTGCTACTGTGGCTACACGATTGCTTTTAGCATGCCATCTTGATGAGAGCTAGCACAAATATCTCTACTCAGTCTCAGAATCATACCCCCAGCTCTGAGTGTAGATATACTCTTGGATATGTAAAATTGGAACAAACACAGGTTCCTGAGATAACTATGAATCCTAAGGTTTGAAATAAGAGCAGGGATTTATTGTTGTTAGTGGAATTTTGAGCAAAGAATTCCATTTCTGTCCACCTCACAAAAGAAATCCATGACGCAAGAACTTCAGTATTTGTTTTTTATTTAAAAGGCTTAACGTTTAAAAATAGCTGAGATTAAGTATTCTCAAAATTTAATGATTCTTCACAATAGGGAGGAAAATGTAGCTATAATTCGACCTTCTAATAATTTAGCAATTAGGAAATATAATAAAATTAATTGCCAGCTTGCTGCAGTCCTGTTGTAGTTTTGTAATCATAAGGCTATTTGTGAGTCTGGTTAGATCACACCGCAGGACCCATCACAGAATGTACGGATACGTGCTATGAAAGTGATCTAGAAATGCTGCAGCTTATTGGAGACTTGGTTATTGTAACTCAGGGCTTGTCTTCACTGCTTCAGTTAGCTCGAGTTACTACACTCAAAAAAGCCTCCCTCAAGTGAGAGCGGCCACACTGGAAAACAATACTTGAGCCACACAGAATGATTGGATTAGCAGAGTGATGACTTATGCTAACTCAAGCTGTAGCATGTAGCCGCTAACCGAAGCTGTAGCATGTAGCTGCATCCTTACCGCATTACTAGCTTGAGGAGTACTAGAACTTCAGCTGATAACCCCTGATGGACCAGCTATTTCAGGTTTAAAACACCATTTTACTTGACCTAGAGATTTTTGTGTGCACGTGAGTTGGGTTGGAGAAACACTCACTATACCTTGAGCTAACATTGAAGTGAGACAAGCCCTCAGGGTGTTAGATGAATGTATTGAATTTTTGTTTGCAAATCAAAACATGCAGATCTCATTATTTAAAACTTTGTATTGCTTTATTTTCCTTTAGGGGAGCCTTATGTTTCATAAACTTAGACCTGTAGATCAACTGCGACATCTCCTAGTTTGCAATGTAGGAGGTGATGGAGAGGAGATTGAAAGGTTTTTCAAGTTGCATCAGGTGGGAATTTTTAACTTGCCATGGGGGAAAAAGTCCTCTATGAATAGACTTAGGGCTTGTCTATACGAAGAGTTAGTGTATAACAAGCTGGGTTGTAAATCCACAGCACTCTAGCATGCTGCACACTGACTGGCCATGTGAACCCTGCTACCATACACTAAAGGTTCCATGATGCAGTTTGACAGGGTTAGAGTGCTGTGGATTTATAACCCAGCTTGTTAGACACTAACTCTCCATTAGGCATGCCCTTGGTGTACAGTCATATACCTGGATTAGTTTGTGTTATAAATGTGGCCATTCTTTGGCTTCAAAAATATTAGTTCTCATTTTACCTATCATATCTAGGTACTTATATAGGCTTCCTCATCATATTATCTAAGCATCTATAAACATTCCATCTTGCCAACAACTGCAGCTACAGTGTATAGGTCAAGATAATGCTGCTTTGTCAGTTGGACAAACAAGATAATATATAAGGAAGAAGGTAACCATTTTTATGGGATCTAAAAACATATGGGTAATATTCTTTTCCTTAAAACTCTCTGTTTCATGTAAGTGACAAACACAGAATTATGACAAGAATTGGGAATGTAGTTCTCTTATTAGAAAAATTATTAATCTTGAAAAAACAGTGTCACAGTCCTAGTCCTTTTCAGAAAAGTTTTGTATGTGCTTCGGTGGCTGCAAATACTTAGAATCCACCTGCCTTTTTTAACTAAAACTGGTACCAAGCAAGCTAGAATGAAACTTTTTCACAGAATGTGATTTTATTTGATACGTGTATTTCTTTCTTAATTTATACATCACAGCATAATAGTAATGAAACCGCACAATAAGCTCTGCTATTATTTCTTTGAGAAGTGGGTGAGACAGGTTTTTTTTTAAGTGACCTATTTAAATGTTTAGTCCTTTAATAGCAAATACAATCATTTAAAATCAAATAGATGTTTACCCTTCTTAACTAACTTAATAAACTCACATTTCCATGCAAGTATAATACATCTTATCTATACCTATAAAAACAGTTTTTTCCCATATATTTCATCTACTGCTAGCTTATTTAACCTGCCAAGAATCAAGAGCATTCATAGAAAGCTTTCATGGATTACTTCACCTGCCACAACAGGATCTCTTACTGTGACTGACTATTCCTTTCTGTTTAAATGACAAGACTCAGGCTATGTCTACACTGGAAACACTACAGTGTCACTTACTACAGTGATGGAGGGGGCCCTTCCATCACTGTAGTAAATCCCCCTCTCCAAGAAATGGTAACTAGGTTGACAGAAGAATTCTTCCTAATTCAGCTTAACTACATCACACAGGGCATGAAATTTTTCACAGCCTGATTGATGTAGTTAAGCTGACCTAACTGTGTAGCATCAACCAGCCCTTAGTCTCCTCACTGTTGAGGCAAACAGAGCCTTGAATATTTTGTGAGGGGTCAATAGAACTCCTTCAGACTTTTTAACGCTATGGTCTAAATTGTTGTCACTCTGATAGAAATCATGATTTCCTACAGGAGGACCAGGCCTGTGCCACTTGTCTTATCCTTGCCTGCTCTCCTGCTGCTTGTGATAGAGAAGTGTCTGCCTGGGCTACCCGAGCATTTTTCAGGTAAGCTTCAATTAATTTGTAGATTGTGCCTTGAATTTTATGTTTAAAATCTAATGCCACTACAGCCACAAAGGAATGCTCTTGCTGTGTTTACAGTGGGCAGGAACTGTTTGAGTTCTGTATAAGTATTGTTTTAAAATTAGTGTAAACTCTTAACAAAGTAACGTGGAACATGCATTTTAAATGCAACTGATCATGAATGTCTACTTAGTTAGAAGTGAGTATGAAACTTTTGTGTTTGTTTTTTAGACGTTGTAACTTCTGCATAAAACTCATACTCCACCAAAAAAATCAACAAATAAAAATGTCTTAAATGTTCAGAAAAAAGCATGTGGAATTGACCATCTAATTTGTGTCTGTAATATGCTAATAACTTGTTGGTCATCTAACTTGTAATTATTCTGTTTCCAAATTTGAGTGCACAAATCAGTCATACAGTCACAAATACATTTTTCTGAAAATGTTAGGTCAGTATTTTTAACTCAAGAAATGAAAAATTGCATTATTTTCTGTTTGTTTAACTCACATTTAACAAAATAAGGCCTGAAAATCATTTTCTTGTGATATGCAAGGAAGTTAGTCTTTGTCTGGCATACCTTAGGTATGGCGGAGAAGCACAGATGCGATTTCCATCAGCTTTGCCTCCTCCAAGCAACCTAGGACCAATTTTGGGTTCTCCTGTTCCTGCTAGTGAGTAGCAAATGTTTCATTGATTTTTTTTTTTTTTGTCTGAATTTTGTTGCATTTTCACAACTTCTTGTACCTTTACCCTTTCTTATTTATATGAAATATTTTCCTTCACTGCCTCAATTCCAAGGAATAAACCTGCTGATTATCAGGGTTGGGTTTTTCCATTACTTTTCTTTTGAATTATTTTTGATTTAGGGGTTCACTGATGTAATTCTAAAACATGTCCAGATGTTCTAAAGATGCTGTCATTATATAAAGGAAATACAGACCTCCTGTCATAGTGCCAAAAATCACCTTGGCAGCCAGAAAGCAATTTATCAACACTATATTGCAGAGTATCTTCTTACTTGTGTCATTCTCATACCTCCACAGGCATTGCAGGTCTACCCATATGTGGGTGATGGAAGAAATGAGAAGTAAAATAAGTTAACTGTTAGGATTTTTGTAGCTGTTTTCCCCTTCCCAGGTTCCTGCCACAACACACAGTTCTTGTTCAGTCTTTAGTGCCACAAGAGAAATAGTTCTGTTACCTGGCCTGCCCTAACCCCCTTTGATCTTTTAATTTAATGCTTATTAGAGTGAAGGGCTCTCTGTATTATTCAGATCCAAGTTAGGAGCAGAGGTGCTGGAACAATTTTTATCGTGGGGGTGCTGAGATCGATTGAACCAAACTGTAAACAATGAAATCCACTTCAAGCAAAATTGGGTTTGGGGTGTGTGAGGGTTCTGGCTGGGGGTGTGGGCTCCAGGGTGGGGCCAGAAATGAGGAGTTCAGAGTGCGGGAGGGAACTCCAGGCTGGGGTGGGGGGTGGGGGGAAGAGGGGCAGGTGGATGAGGGCTCCAGCTTGCCATGCGGGCTGTGGGGTGAGACTGGGGATGAGTTGTTTGGGGTGTAAGAGGGTGCTCTGGGTTGGGACCGAGGGGTTCGGAGGACAGGTGGGGGATCAGGACTGGGGCAGGGGGTTGGGGTGCAGGCTCCGGGTGGCGCTTACCTCAAGCGGCTCCCAGAAGCAGCGGCATGTCCCCCCTCCGGCTCCTATGCGGAGGCGCAGCCATGCAGCTCTGCTGGGCGCTGCCCCATCCGTAGGTGCTGCCCCTGCAACTTCCATTGGCCATGGTTCCCAACCAATGGGAGCTGTGGGGGCAGCACTTAGGGTGGGGGCAGCGTGCGGAGCGGAGTCCCTGGCTGCCCCTACGCATAGCATCCAGAGGGGGGACATGCCACTGATGCCGCGAGCTGCGTGGAGTGGCCCCCGACCCCGCTCCCCAGCAGGAGCTAAAGGGCTGGATCCGGCCAACGGGGCGTAGTTTGCCCACCCCTGCTCTAGGCTGTGCAGAGGAGGAGGAGGCAACGTGACAAATGCAGAGAGATGAGTAACAGGAAGGGGTGATAGAGTGGGGGGGCAGGTTAGAAGCAGCAGGTGAGAGAAAAGGCAGGCAGGGGGAAGATGGTGATGGAGGGTGGAGGAGGATCCCTGGAGCAAGGGATGATAGGAGCTGAGAATTAGCAGGTGGGGCTGGACCTGTAGTGCAGGAGAGGAGAGGAGCTGAGAGCTGGGGATTATGGGCAGGAGATGAGGTGGGGAATAGGAAGGGGCAGGAGTAGGAAAAGATGGAAATGGACAGGAGCCAAAGAGGATAACCACAGGGGATGGGACAAGAGCTGTGACTGGGAGATAGGAGCGGAAGGGGTCAGGGCAGGGCGAGGCTGGGGAAATGGGGGATAACAGCCTGTAACCATCAGATTGACTCCCTTCAGAACTTGTACTTGACCCATTCCCAATTCTCAATATTCCTTTGCTGTCTTGCATACAGCTATCAGACCCACTGGCAAAGTGTGTGCCTCCATTCCCCTCTAGTGGCAGATTGACCCAGAAGATAACAGCTTTCTCCTGCTGTGAGTTACTCCATAGCTCAAGTGGTAGAGAACTGTGCTGTGGATCTAAAAGTCTCAACCCTGTTGATGACACAAGAGGGGGCAATATGGTTTCATGTGACGAAATTGGGGTTTTTTTCTTCTCCACTCTTTGTTGCTTAAAACAATTAGGAAAAATCCATTTTAAAAATATTAAAAAAATGTTAAGGTTGCAAGTCAAGCACCTTAATTAAAGCTTGCACAACCTTAATTTGGCCCCTTATGGGTATGCCTTATGACACAATCTTTAATTACATGATCACTTACTGTTTTCTCTGTGGTATCATGTCTCTTTCAGTGCACAGGGTGAACCTGCTTTGGGAACGAATCAGGGTTGTGTAGTAAAGGAGCCTGTTGTCTGTAGGAACTCTGCCTCATTTATTGCAGAAGTTTGGAGGTGGCAGGAGAGGATGGTTTCATGGTTAAGACAGTTGAATGTCACCCTGGAGAATTGAATTCTACCCCTGCCGCAAACGTGTTCTATGTGTTGCTGGGTAAGGAACGTAAACCAAAATTTTCCCAGGTGGTCATTGCGTGTTCCCCATTTTCTGGGTACTCAACTTGAGGCACTTGTTGTCTGGTTTGGAGAAGTGATGAAAATTCACAGCTGCAACTGAGGTCAATGAAAGCCCCAATCTGAATGTACAAAGCATTATCTAAGGCTTGTGTATCCTGAAAAGGTCAGGCCCTAGGCTTTGCAAATTGGACACCTAAAAATAGTTGACACGTTTGATGATTTTGTCTTTAATCTCTGGCCTCAGTTCCCAGGTATAAAATGAGGATAATACCACCTCACCTCACAGGAGTGTTGTGAAGAGAAATTCAATATTTTTTTAGCAATGAGAACACCATAGGAAAACCCATGTGTTTGGTGCTGAATTTGGATGGTGTGCAGTAAATGAGGCATGATTAGGATAAAAAGAAATATTAAATAGCTACCTATTCAGTGAGCCTAGACCATTCTGTGCACCAAATGAGGCAAGGGGCTTGTTTAAAAATAGTTAGTGATCATGTAATTAAAGACGATATGGTAATGGATATGTACAAGGGGCCAAACCTAGGTTGCATACGGTAAACTTATTTCTCGTGTTTCTTAACTTCTGAATGCTTGACTTTGCAATCTTAACATTCTTTTCATATCATGGGTTTTTGTTGTTGTTTTTGATGCAATAAATGTATATATTACTTTCATTTACCTTAGGTTCCCCTATGCCTATTGGCAGTCCCTATCCTAATCCAAGCTTTTTGACAACACCAGCACAAGGTATTTTATTTTTTCATTTTTTGTTGTTTTCTCAAATAGATTTATTTATATCAAAAATAATTGCATTAATCTATATGTGACCCTGTCCTAGGTTTGCACCCTCCTAGTATGTCAACCCCAATGTTTGCTGCAGGCAGTTCAGTGTCTCAGGCTGGCGCATCCATGAGTGGTATGATGGGCCCAGAGATAGTGTTTTCCGGAAAACACAATGGCATCTGCATATACTTCTCTCGAATTATAGGGTGAGTTGTTCATGTAAAAGATGTTTTGTCACTCAGTTCATAACATAGTCTTTCTGTCCACTAATAGAGTAGTATTTGCTTTTGATACTGTATTTACTGTAGTTTAATAATGAAAAAGAATATATTTGTGACTAATCTAGGTAAATTAGTCTTACATGCTAGCTTCTTGCTACAAGTGTGTAGTTAGCCATTGAAACATATGTGCAAAATGACCAATCTATTAGTTCCTTTCCCTCTCTTAGACCTAATAGTACCCAGGTTATCACACAGAAAGTATGTCATCACGCATAATAGAGCAGGTAAAGAAGGAGTACACCACAGCAGTGTTTTGTTCTACTTTCTCCCTTACTGCTCCATTTGTTTCCTTCCATTCCTGTTCATATGGTATCTGTTATCTCATTCCCTTTACAGCTCTGCTAATATTGCATTCTGTGCATGAGCTGGGCAACAGATCTGCTTAGGCCCTGGCCCTGCAATGGGCTGTCTATAAGCACACACCCCCACAAACTCGTTTCTTAAGGTCCAGTCCTGCAAGGTGCTATTTGCTTTCAGCTCCTATTCAAGTCTGTAGGAAACAAGAATGCTCATCACCTCACAGGGCTGAGCCCCTAGATTGTAGCCTTCTGGTTAAGGGATTTTTAAAAACCATGTCCTATTCTGAGCAAGCTGTTAGTGCTTACCAATAATAAATAATGGTATTATTGATCTCTAGTATGCTAGAAGATAGCACTGCAAAAATTGGAATTTTGGCAAGTTTTACCTTGCCCTCTAACCATGTGGTAGTTGGAGGCCTGTTTAAGAACAAAACTCTCTTCAGTACTCGAAAAGTACTGTCTTTAAGAGAAAAATTTGTTTTATGGCATATATCAGGGGTTCTGAACCTTTTTCTTGCTGAGGCCCCCCTCAACATGCCAGGGCTGGGAAGGGGAGGAAATGGGGGGCTCCAGGTCAGGGCATAGGCATAGTTTTACTTTCGTTGGGGGGCGGGGGCAAGGACTGGTGGGGCTCAAACCAGCTCTGCACAGCAGGGTCCAGGGAGGGAGCGCCACCTCCGCCCCCTGACTCCCTCAGTAGGCCACTCAGCCTGTCTGGGCTGTGGAGGGATGCAACCAAAAATATAACTCAAAGAGGGGACTCAGTTCAAAAAGTTTGACAACCGCTCAGGGTGCAGGCAGGGGACAGCTAGGGGCTGAGCGTGGGCAGGAAGTAGCTCAGGGTGCAGGCAGGGGGTAGCTAGGCACTGTGTGTGGTCAGGGGAGTAGCTCGGTGCAGGCAGGGAGTAGCTAGGCGCTGTGAAAGGGTGTGGGGGGTGCTCCCAGTGCAGCTCCCAGCTTCAGCGGGGTGGGGGAGTGCTGGGGCTCCTAGCTTCAGCCCCCCGCTGCTCCTGGCTTGGTGGGGGAGAGGTTTGCCAGCTTCAGCCCCATGTCGCTCCTGGCTTCAGGGCCTTGCGGGGGGCCGCTGGCTTCAGCCCCGTGCTGCTCTCGGCTGGGGTGGGGCAACCGCCAGCTTCAGCCCCGCGCCGCTCCCGGCTTCAGCGCTGGGGCTCAGGGCACCCGGTTTCAGCCGCGGGGTTCTGCGGACCTCCAATTGAGAACCTCTGGCATATATGATATTTGCCTACCTACTCTCTTATCTTCAGCGACTACTATTAGCTTATGTGCAGAATAATTTGAGGAAATCAAACCTAGTGTTGTTAAAGCACATAAAGAGGTTTTGTTTCTTTAATTGTAATTTCTACCTACCTCATTCTGAAAGGTACAGTGCTTACGCTCATGTTTTTTATGAATAAAGACCGTGATTTTTACAGGTTGACTCTTTGGGTTGGATTCAGGGAAGGGAAGGGTTTTTTAATTCATAAACATTGGCAATTTGTATTAAGAAATGGTTTAGAAAAGAAACAATTTTTCAAGGCCAATGGCATTTTTGTTAATTTATTTGGCGTTTAACATACTATTGTCTTGTATTTCAGAAATATTTGGGATGGCAGTATAGTTGTTGAGAAAGTTTTCAAGAGTGGTAACCGAGAAGTTGTTGCAGTAAGTGGAAGATTATTTGGTCTTTTAAAATCTTTCTTAAAGACTTTATTTATTTCTCTCTAGCACTTTTACATCTCCTCTCTTATCAGTGACGCTGCATTGTGATACTCATGGCATTTTAGCAGAAACAATAAATATTTATTGGTTGTATTTAATTGTTCTTTATAGGAGGACTGGGAATGGGATGTAAAATCTTTCATGTCTAAGTTACTAGCTTTAAGTTTTACCCAAATTGGTGCCTAAAAATTACTAGCTGGTATGTTTGGCGATTTGTGTGAAATACATTGGTCTTAGTCTCCTAATACACATTATTTCAAAAGAAAACCCAAACTGTATTTTAGTACATCCTGTTTCCTTTGCTGACAGCCCCAGAAGAATGGCTGAGCAGAAATTGCTCTAAACCTTTGTGCAGCGTCCTAGCTTGTGACAGACTGAGTTAACAGAAGAGCTCTGCATGTCCATACAGACCTTTGCAAGCTGCCTTTGCTTTTATTTTTCCAACAAGAGAGAATTTCATTTCCCAGTGCTGTCAGCTGGCAGTAATATTCTCTTTAAAAATGCAAAGAAAATTATATATAATATGATTGTTTATTAGAACATTTGCATGTTCTAATAAACAAAAATCTGCATAATCTGATATTCTAGTCCTGAGCTTCTACTGAGCCCATGGGGCAAAACGTGTGGAGGATTTCTGAGTGGATAAACTTCTAAGCTAATGTCAGCCTCATCTTCTTATTCAGCCAAATCTAGGTTTGGGCTGTGGTCTTCAGGTGGAACATAATAGTTAAGGCTATGATTTTGGCATGGAAATTTTTGTAAATTTCATGGCAAAGTTGTGGGAAGGGGGAAGGAGAAGGGGAAGAAAAATCACGGAAAGATCGTTTTGCTACATCAGCGTGCACATGGGCTTTTAAAAGCAAGCTTACCCTATTCCAGGCTTTGCAGCCTGGCATACATGGTTGAAGTGGCACTCGGGTTGGCATGTCCTCCCCTTATCTCCATCTACGGAGGGGCATATGCATCAGACCTGAATGGACGGTGACCATGTGCTCCACGTTGCAATCGCTGAGTGGGGAGCCAGGTATGGGTGCTGGAAGGTCTGCAAAAGTCTAGCATGACCATCCTGGAGTCCCTTCCTCCACCACCTGGTTCCCCCCTCCCATCCTCACTTCTTATCCTCCCTGCTGGTGAGACCAAGGTCCTCAGGTGATGGATCCATCCCAGACTCACCCAGTCCCCAGCGCCAAGAGGAGCTGCCGCTGCAGTTCTGGCATGTGAAGACCCAGCTGCCAGCATGCGACACAGAACAGGACACGGCCAGCATGCTGCCCGATGCAGAGTGGGAGCTGGTGCCAGCTAGCCAGGCTGTGGTGCACTCCTTTCCAGAGAGGTTTGAAAAGGTGGTGAGGCCCCTATTTAAAAAGAAGAGCAGGAGGGAGATACTGGTCCTCCCCGCCCCGTCTCTGGCACATATGGAGCCAGGCCCAGCACCATGCAACAGGAGCTGTCGCTGCACAGTGAATGTAGGATGGGCTCCTTACAAATTTCATTCAGATTCATGATTTCTGTGAACACCATGACCTCCATGCCAAAATCATAGTCTTAATACATAGCACCTTCAATATGTTGTCCTTTTGATAATATTATCTTGGTGGTTTTTATTCTTTAATGACCGTTTCATATCTCTCAGCTGAAAATTTAAAAGGTTCAGAGATTTGAAATGTAAAGAAGCCCCCTCCTTCTTTTGCAGATTGAAAGCAGTGTTCCATCGCACATGCTAGAATCCGTGTTACAAGAACTAAAAGGCTTACAGGAATTTCTGGACCGAAATTCACAGTTTGCAACAGTAGGAGCTCTTGGAAACCCAAGGTAGGATTGAATATGCTTCGTTTACAAAGGGCCTAGAAGTGCTACCCTTCAAAAATTATTCCATATAGATACAACAGTGCTGTTCATTTTGCCTTAAAGTGTTCATTTCCTCTCTAATAAAACATATCTACTCAAATTCTCAAACTTAGTTTTTAGTTTCTTTTTAAAATAAATGTTCAGGGTTTGTACTAATAGCTTCTTAATTTATTTTGGAATTGCAGTTTTAGCACCCCCGCTAACCTGCAGCAGAGGTTACTAGGGTTCATGCGGCCTGATGGTGGAAGTTCTCAGCAAGTGCAACAAGAGCTCCAGAGGAAGTTCCATGGTAAGGGAAATACTCTTGAACGATGAGTAGCAAAAGGTGGTGCATCCAAATGCTAATCTCTCACAGCTGTTCCAGTTAAGAGCCTGAATAAAAATGCAGAATTGGCTTGTGTGAATAAACTGTACTCAGAGATAAGAACTGTACAAAGAACAATGTAGTCTGGGTGACGTCAACTGTTCACATTTTGCTCTTCATTTCTGACAAGATTATAATATTTTGTCAGTACCACCATTTCTGCATTTATTTCTATGGGGAAATTGGGGTGGGCATTTCGGTATGGTTCCTTTGGGGACGAAGCATGTGCCCAACATGAAAACCCAAATGTAGACATAGCAACACTTGCTAGTCTTTCTGCTTTGAATTTGATGGGTGACATCACTCATCACAGAGTACAAATGTATATCCTGTTTAGGATGAGTTCCAATTGGATATTGTAAGATTTAGTATTCAAACTGACTCCTTAAAGCAATTCACAAACATAACTTTTGTCTGTAAAATGAATATCAAATTATTAAGGACAGTAGCATCTAGCTGTCAGAGGTATAGAAAACCACAGGTCACATTTTCCCATGACATTTCAATAAATTAAACTAATTAAAGCAGTTTTTAAGCGCTTTCTCCTCTATGAAGAATTAAGCAACTACACAAGATTTTGACTTATGTTTTCTCAGTCCTATTTCTTACACTCAGAAACACTGGAATAAAATAAAAGCTAGACGGTTGTCTGTACTCTGGTCTTAAAAAAAAAAAAAAAGGGGGGGGGGGGGGGCTCCAGAGGTGACCCTGGCAATTACAAGCCCGTTAGCTTAACTTCAGTACCAGGCAAATTGGTTGAAACTATAGTAAAGAACAGAATGATAGACACGTAGATAAACACAGTATGTTAGGGAAGAGTCAACACCGCTTTTGCAAAGGGAAATCATGCCTCACCCATCTATTAGAATTCTTCGAGGGTGTAAGCAGGCATGTGGACAAGCGTGATCCAGTCAATATAATGTACTTGGACTTTCAGAAAGCCTTTAACAAGGTCCCACATCAAAGGCTATTAAGCAAAGTAAGGAGTCATGAGATAAGAGGGAAGGCCCTCTCATAGATCAGTAACTGGTTAAAAGATAGGGAATAAATGGTCAGTTTTCACAGTAGAGAGAAGTAAATATCAGTGTACCCAACGGATATGTAATGGTTCCAGTTCTGTTCAATGTATTCATAAATAATCCAGAAAAAGGGGTCAACAGTGAGGTGGCAAAATTTGAAGACAATACAAAATTATTCTAGACAGTTAAGTCCAAAGCTGACTACAAAGAGTTGCAAAGGGAACTCACAAAACTAGGTGACTGGGCAACAAAATGGCAGATGAAATTCAGTTTTGATAAATGCAAAGTAATGCACAATGGAAAACATAATATCAACTATACGTACAAGATTATGGGGTCTAAATTAGCTGTTACCACTCAAGAAAGATCTTGGAGTCATTATGGATAGTTCTCTGAAAACATTTGCTCAATGTGCAGAGACAGTCAAAAAAGCTAATAATGTTAGGCACAATTAGGAAAGGGATAGACAATGAGATAGAAAGTATCACAGTGCTACTATGTAAATCCCTGGTGTGCCCACACCTTGAATACTGCATGTAGTTCTGATGGCCCCATCTCAAAAATTACCTTTTAGAATTGGAAAAGGTACAGAGAAGGGCAACAAAAATGATTAGGGGCATGGAACAGTTTCCATATGCAGAAAGATTAAAAAATTGGAGACTGTTAACCTTGGAAAAGAGACGACTAAGAGGGGATATGATGCTGGTCTATAAAACCATGAATAGTGTGAAGAAAGTGAATAACAAAAGTGTTATTTATTCCTTCACATAACACAAGAACCAGGGGTCACCCAATGAAATTTAATAGGCAGCAGCTTTAAACAAACATAAGGAAATACTTCACACAACTCACTGTCAACCTGTGCAACTCATTGCCAAGGGATGTTGTGCACCCAAAACTTAATTGGGTTCAAAAAAGAATTAGATAAGTTCACAGAGGATGGGTCCATCAGTGGCTGTTAGCCTAGATGGTCAGGTATGCAACCCCATGCTCTGAGTGTCCCTAAACCTCAGACTTGCCAGAAGTTGAGACTGGAGAACAGGGGACGGATCATTGAGTAATTGCCCTATTCTGTTCTGAAGTATCTGGTACCAGCCATTGTTGGAAGACAAGATACTGAAATAGATGGACCATTGGCCTGACCCACTATGGCCATTCTTATGGTCTTATGGTCTTTCTCCCTTTTTGTCACAAGTATCTATACATAATGGGGTCCTCTATCCATGACTAGGGCTTCTAGATGATACAGTAATACAGATAATATCTGTGCCATGCTAATTCATAAAATTGTCTGTATTTGTTAATCATAGTACATAGCAATTTACCTTTTCTAAATGATGTAATTATTAATTAATTAATTAATGGAGATATCCCATCTCCTAGATCTGGAAGGGACCTTGAAAGGTCATCGAGTCCAGCCCCCTGCCTTCACTAGCAGGACCAAGTACTGATTTTGCCCCAAATCCCAATCCATTAGACTGTGCTTCCTCCTTAAATATAGGTATTAGACCTCAGCCAGCACTCAGAAACCAGAGAGGATGAGGGGATACTCACAGAGATGCAGTATGAGATTTGTCTGGTGCACATACGCAGAAAGGATTGAAGTTCTTTAGGTTTCTTCAGTTTATTAATTCTCTCATGCTTTCTCTCTCATTTCTATAACAAATATTGCCAATAGTGTAAAAAAAACAACCTTTAAATAGAATTAAAATGATCTATGCCTATTCATGTTTTGTTATATTTTTCTGTGTGCATGCCAAAACTGAAAAACTTCCTTTCAAAACATAGTTGTGGTTGCCAAGTGACCAGCAGCGGTTGCATCCTTCACAACATGCAAGCACTTAACCAAAGAAGTGAATTAAGGACATCATAATTATTACATTGCCTACATAATCAACATATTATATCCAATATAAAGACATTCATATTTCATCATAACACACCCTTAACTCCAATCCCTGGATTGGGGTGTTTTACTTTTTATTTTTGTTACTTAGATTTCATATTTAAGGGATGCTGTTACATTAACTAATAGCATCTTCTATTTATTACTATTATCAATAATTTATTTGTATTACCATAGCAGTTATAAACTGAAAGAAATTAAGTAAATTATTTATAATTGCCGTTTCTCGAATAATTTAGTATAGTTTGTTTAATACACTATTTTTTTGATTTATGATAAATTATTAATCTGGACTTCTATTTGAGGCTGGTCAATATATGAAATCAGTGTGCACATACAGAACTATGTTTATTTTTCAAAAAGGTCTTCTGTTGTGTTTGTAGTTGGAGATCAATGGTGACAAATTAGTATCTGTTTTGGGAAGCGTTGTGGAATCCCCATCAAACAGGAATGAAAATGAAACAGCAAAGAGAGAGGAAAAAACTCCTTAAAAATATGGGGAAATGTCATTGTAAAACAGAAGTTGGCATGGTAACTCAAGAAGAGCACATGTAGTACCGGAATAGAAATTTACCCATGATCTATTCAATGTTACAGCAGAGGCACAGTTAACAGAGAAGACCTCACTTCAAGGGATCCAGCAACTTGTTCACAAAACTTGCCAGGCTTTAGCTTTGTGGAAACTTCTCTGTGAGCACCAATTCAATGTTGTTGTAGGTGAGCTTCAGAAGGTATGGTATAAAATTTACTGAACAACAGTCTTTTTTTTTTTTTTTTTTTTTTTTTTTTTTAATTGATTGCATTTAACAAGTCTGGACTTCTTAAGTATTTATTCTAAACAGTGTTAGTCTAATCCATTTAAATGGACTTCACAGCATGTACAGAGATTTCCAGAGTTCAGTTTTCTTGGTGTTGCAAGTACTCAGTTAAAATAAAATCTAACGTGTCGCTCTCACACCCCAAACTAATTGGCATATTTGAAATGCTATTAAGTAATACTGGATTTGCTGTTTTAAAACTCTGCTTAGAAGTTAATATTGAGTTTGTTTTGTAATCACTCTGTCCTCGCTTTGCCATTGAGCTAAGTCTGGGAAGTGCAGAGTGAAGACAATGGGACTGAAATGAGCCTGCATAGAAAATTCACTCCCTGCCTTCTGGCTTGCAAAGGTCTAGCAGAGGAAGAAAGGCCCAGGTACCAGAGGCTTCAAGTCCCAGCAGTTTTGGGATGCAAAGGGCCATTCAGGAAATTTGTGGAGGAACTTCTGCTGCTGCTACCATTAAGATAATTGGCAGATGTGTCAACAAATGCTGCATCAAGTAACTCAGACACCTTTGGAATATAAAGCCTATTTGAAACACAGTTGATTTCAGTGACATGGAAAGTAGAACTGAGGTCATCTTTATAAAGGAAAGAAAGTAACTACATTTGTCTTGTGTAAATAACATGGCGTGTTCTAAGTTGACCATCAATAACAGCTTTAATCAAAGTTGTTTTGTTTGGCAATGAAAAACATTGAACCATTAGCACCAATCTAGCATCAGCAGTTAATTTATGAGCATAAGTAATTCTGTCCTGGTGATAGTGAGGATAATTTTAAATATGATTTGCAGGAGAGAGAGAGAGCGAGAGAGAGAATGTGTGTGTGTCTGTGTGTGCGTGTGTGCGCGCGCACGCTCTCTGAAGGAAAGTATCTGTGTTTTATTTGTTGGTTAAAAAATCGACATGGGAGTTTTCTCAGTCCTCACTTTTGAGGTTGGGTGTGATTGTTTTTAAAAAGACGCATTTCTCCAGTGTTTGTCAAGAGTTAGTTAACTAGATGTTAAAACTAAAAAACAAAAAACCCTTGCTCTTGCATTCTTGCAGTTTTCAGTCTCTTGAGATATAATACCACTAATTCACAAAAAAATTCACATGACCAGATATTTATAATATATTTTTTTTAAAACAGTATGATAACCTTTAATACTTTATGCAAAAAAGTGTGCAAACATGCATAATTTCCTTTGAGTCCAAAGTCCTTTGAGTCACCTGTATTCATTTATCCATCTCTCTTAGATAGATATATGGGCCCTAGAATGTCTCACAATGTTTAACATATTCATCCTCACAACTGCCCTCTGAGGTAGGGACACAGTATTATCAGCCCGTTTTACAGTTGGGGAACCGAGGCACAGAGACTTAAGTGACACATACTTCAGGTCACACAGGAAGTCCTTGGCAGAGCAGGGAATTGCACTCTGCTCTTCTGAGTCCCAGGCGAGGGCCATAACTGCTGGATCATCCTCTTTAATGTAGTATTTTCTATTTTAGTCTTTAACATGCATTAAAAAATGTGCATTGATTCTGTGAATTTTGGTCATTGAAATTTATTTGTTTGTTTATTGGGAAAGCAGCTGAATTTGCTTCTATTATAATAGTCCTGTTTGGAAATGTGAGAATACTGCATTTTTGGAAATGTAATGTATTTTTTTCTTCCCATAGGAATTTCAAGAGCATTTGAAGATTACTACTTTCAAAGACTTAGTAATTAGAGACAAAGAGTTAACTGGAGCACTCATTGCCTCTCTCATTAACTGTTACATCAGAGATAATGCTGCTGTGGATGGCATCAGTTCACATTTACAAGACATATGTCCACTTCTGTACAGTACTGATGATGCTGTCTGTTCCAAGGTATAATGTACTTTTGATTCTCTGTGGTGAAAGTGAGAGGAAGACAGAATTGTTTTGTATAATTGTTCTTTTGTCTTAGCAAAATGCTATTGTGCATTTTATATTAATCCCACTGTATCCTCTTGGAGCTCAATGTAAACCTCAAATTACTTTAAATGTGCTGATTATCATTACTGGTCTTCCATCCAAACTTGCAGAATATTAGGTAGTGTGATCAGATGAGCACAAAATGTTTGTGCTCTTGACTGTCAGATTTATTTGCCATTAAATGACATGTCATTTGGTAGTGATACAATAGCTAAATGCCCATTTTCCATTATGAATCTACTTTTAATTCAATCTCCAACTTTATTTCCTTTAGATTTATATAATAGTTAAAAAGGCATCTATATAAAACCTCTGTTGCCCCAATATTTAAGCAATCTTCCAACACTGTAACCCACCTGGGAGCATTAAAAACAAGCATTCAAACAGGAACCAATTCATTCAGTTCAGTCAGCCAGTAAACCAGTAACAAAAACCTCCTTTCATCCCTCATCTTGGATACAGAATCTTTCTGCCTAAAACTTGACATGTTGTCTCTGGGCAGAGAACTTTTTTTTTTTTTTTTTTTAACTTGAAGTGATAAGGTCTGTAGTACTTCAGGCTTTGAAACGTGAGTTAACAGAGTGAGTTTTGCAAAGAAAATCTCTATGATAGTGTAACTTAAATTAGTAAGGATTTAAATTTCCATTTGTTTCACTGTAGGCAAATGAATTGCTTCAGCGGTCCCGACAGGTTCAGAGCAAATTGGAAAAAGAGAAGATGCTAAGAGAGTCATTGAAGGAGTACCAAAAGATCAGCAATCAAGTGGACCTTTCTAATGTCTGTGTACAATATAGACAAGGTGAGAGGCAAACAGCACTGGAAACTTGACAACTTTTGAATTCAGTCTTTGGTTCAGATCCCATTTTTACCTCTTTGGCACTTCAGATCAAGGCATAGTATTCTTGGAGTATCCGAGAGATAATCCAGAAAAATATACGTATAGGTAAGAGGAAATGAACACATGGAGACAGAGGGGCTTATGTACTAATTCACATTCTAAATATGTTAACTCTTTACCTTATTTTATGCTATTATTGATAGTCACATTTCAGGATGAAAGGAATCTAAGCAGCTCACTTACATTTGTCCATCAATAGGCTTAATCTGTAATGATTCTTCTTTTCATCATAGGACTGAAAGGGACCTCGAGGGGTCATCTAGTCTAACGGTTCCCAGCCAGGGGTCTGAGGCCCCCTGGGAGGCGCGAGCAGGGGGTCTACCAAAATAAACTAGAAAGCAGGGCCGGCATTACACTCAATGGGGCCCAGGGCAGAAGGCCAAATCCCAAGCCCTGCTGCTTGGGGCTGAAGCCGAAGCCAGAGCAACTTAGTTTCACAGAGTTCCTTGTGACGTGGGACCCTGGGCAGTTGTTCTGGTTGCTATCCCCTAATGCCGGCCTGGTTTTTAATCGGCTGAAAAACAGTTGTGGTGGCACAGGTGGGCCATGGAATTTTTATAACATGTTGGGAGGGCCTCAGAAAGAAAAAGGTTGAAAATCCTGGATCTAGTCTAGTCCCCTGCACCCATAGCAGAACTAAGTATTATCTAGACCATCCCTGAAAGGTGTTTGTCTAGCCTGCTCTTAAAAATCTCCAATGATGGGGATTCCACAACCTCCCTGGGCAATTTATTCCAGTGCTTAACCATCCTGACAATTAGGAAGCTTTTCCTAATGTCCAACCTAAACCGCCCTTGCTGCAATTTAAGTCCACTGCTTCTTGTCCTATTCTCAGAAATTAAGGAGAACAATTTTTCTCCATCCTCCTTGTAACAACCTTTTATATACATGACTGTTATGTCCCCACTCAGTCTTCTCTTCTCCAGACTAAACAAACCCAGTTTTTTCAATCTTTCCTCATAGGTTATGTTTTCTAGACCTTTAATCATTTTTGTTGCTCTTAGAATCATAGAATAGAATATCAGGGTTGGAAGGGACCTCAGGAGGTCATCTAGTCCAACCCCCTGCTCAAAGCAAGACCAATCCCCTGACAGATTTTTGCCCCGATCCCGAAATGGCCTGCTCAAGGATTGAACTCACAACCCTGGGTTTAGCAAGCCAATGCTTAAACCACTGAGCTATCCCTCTCTGGACTTTCTCCAAATCTTTGCTGAAATGTGGCACTCAGGTGTCAACTGGAGTATTGTGTCCAGTTCTAACACTGCTCTACAGCCAAAATGCTTCTGAAATAAATGTAGTCAAACTTTACTAATTCTGGGTCACTGAGAATGAAAATGATGCTTAAAATTGTTGATTGGCTCTAGTTTTCAAGATATGCTATCGGATCAGTACATACGACCCTTGACTTGGGAATGGCGGAGGATAAGTGAGTTATAAAGGGAAGGGATCTCAATTTAAACCAGAAATGACTAAAATACATCTTTGACTGGATCTATGAATAAATCTATGACTGTGTTTGGACAGTACTTGCTTTTTAGGCAAAACAATGAATGATGCAATCTGAAGCTGGTATCGCGTCATACATGATATGAATTGCATCATGTTATTCCTAGAAGTCATGGATGATGCAATCATAATGAAGCTTACATCACTCTGCTGAACAAATTGCCCTATATCAGCTCTAGAAATCATACAGTGTCGTGCTCTCTTATTTGTCAGTGTTTGATTTTGCAAAGGGACACATTTCTGTTTAGCCAAAGTGAGCAGAGATGCCTCCTACTTGTGTGAACTGTGCAGATAACTTCTGCTATGTTTGTGGTGAAGTGACTTTTGCATCACAAAAGCGCAGTATAACCACTATGGTTAAGAAAGCCTATCACCTTTATTTTGGCTGCAAAATTGGAGATCAGGCCCCACACATATGCCGCAACACTTGTGCAACAAATCTTCGCCAGTGGTTGAACAGGAAAAGGAAATCTATGCCTTTTGCAGTGCCAATGATTTGGAGAGAGCCAACAGATCATACCGGCAATTGTTACTTCTGCATGATGCCTCCAGTTGGGAAAGGTGTGTCAAAGAAGAAAAAGTGGACTGTGCATTATCCAAACATTCCATCAGCTATACGCCCAGTACCCCCCGGAGGAGGACTGCCGGTTCCTGATGCACCAGAATCATTCTCACTTGAGTCAGACGAGGAATAGGAAGAGGATGAAACTTCTTGTCCTGAACCATCAATGTCACAGGACCCACATTTTCTCCCATCCTCCTACTCTGAACCACACCTCATAACACAAGGTGAACTGAATGACCTTGTCAGGGATTTGGAACTACCCAAGAGTAAGGCAGAGCTGTTGGGCTCCAGACTACAGCAGTGGAATCTCCTGGCAGGTGATGTTAGGGTTTCAATGTTCCGTGACCGTCAAAAGGATCTTGTCCCATTCTTCTTCATGGAAGATGGTCTTGTAGCCTGCAACAACATCGATGATGTGATGGCAGCCTTCAACATCGTTCACGATCCAGATGAGTGGAGACAGTTCATTGATTCATCGAAGACGAGTCTTGAAGCTGTTTTACTGCATAATGGCAATGTTTTGCCATCAATTCCAGTTGGTCATGCAGTCCATATGAAGGAAACCTATGACAACATGAAACGACTTTTGAGGTACATAAACTATGACCAACATCAGTGGCAGCTTTGTGGCGATTTGAAGGTTGTTGCTCTCTTGCTTGGTCTGCAGACTGGATACACAAAGTACTGCTGTTTTCTCTGTGAATGGGATAGCCGTGCAAGAGATTCCCACTACATCAAGAAAGATTGGCCACTCCAACAGTCATTGGAGCCTGGGAGGAAAAGTGTTCAGCATCCACCACTTGTTGAATCAAGGAAGATTTTGTTACCACTCTTACACATCAAGCTGGGTCTGATGAAGAACTTTGTCAAGGCCATTGACAAAACACAAGCAGCTTTCAAATTCCTCCGTGGAAAATTTCCAAGGTTAAGTGAAGCTAAGATAAAGAAAGGTATCTTTGTTGGTCCTCAGATTCGTGAACTTCTTCGAGATGATGCATTTGACCATGCACTGCGTGGCAAGGAAAAGACGGCATGGAAAGCCTTCCAGTTAGTGGCAATAAATTTTCTCGGAAACAACGAGGCAGACAACTACAGGTTGTTGGTGGAAAACCTCCTCAAGGCATACAAAAGCCTTGGTTGCAACATGTCACTAAAGATACATTTTTTGCACTCTCATCTAGATTTTTTTCCACCGAACTGCGGAGCAGTGGGCGACGAGCACGGCGAGTGATTTCATCAGGACATTGCAACAATGGAGAAACGCTATCAGGGCAAAATTGCAGACTATTGCTGGACAGTGACAAGAGATGCTCCATTTAATGAATACAAGAGACAAGCCAAGAAGCGCCGAGTAGACACTGAATAGGACTAAACTATGTACATAATAGTTTTTTGCCTTTTGTTTCATAATAAATTTTATTTATATAACCCTTTTGCTGATTTTTAAAGTGTTACATAAACAGGACAGGTGAAATATTATCATGTAAAGCAACCATAAACACATGAAAAGACCTAGGTTTACAATTTATGATTAAAACTCTACTATCTACACAATATACATAGACATAAAATGTAAAAACTTAAATATCTTAGAAACAGTAGCCAATCAGTTGTTTTAATTGTCATATTTGAATTCAGCACATCAAAATACATTATAAATAGCACATTTTATCTCTGAAGCAGACGACTTCTCAAAAATTGTAGACCAGTGTAATCAGCGCAGAGTAGAGCGGAAGAATTACTTCTTGTGTCTTGTTTACAGCTAATACATCCCAGAATGATGTTTGCCCCCCCTTTTTTTTGCAACAGTGTTACACTGCTGACTCATATTTAGCTTATGATCCCTAGATCCCTTTCCGTAGTACTCCTTCCTAGGCAGTCATTTCCCATTTTGTGTGCAACTGATTGTTCCTTCCTAAGTGGAGTACTTTGCATTTCTCCTTATTGAATTTCATCCTATTTACTTCAGACACTATACTTATTGAACTTGTTTGGGTTTTTTCATTTCTAATTTTAGCATTTTGTTATCCATTCCATAAACGTATTATTCTGTGCGTAAAGAAGTTTTCCTGATGTCCATTAGTGCCATGTTTTTTATTTCCCTCTTGTTTTTGAGCAAATTTCGCCCATAAATAGCTTGTTGTTAGCCCTTGCATTTTATACACATCAAAATCTTCTTTTTGTTTATGGCTTTTCTTGATTAGATTTGAGCAACTTGGACATATTTTTCCTATTTAAAAAATATTCCTGTGCACTGTTCCGCATTTTCTACATTAAATTGCCAAGGCACTTAACCATTTGGTAAAATTGTTTTAACAAAACACCTAGGGTGGAATTTAAATGACTGTTTATTGTTGCAGGTGTTGTCTCATACCGTACATGTTGTTGAAAGATGAATCTGTGTTAATATAGCATTCAGAGAAAATGAATACTGTTTGTAGATAATCATACAACTGCTGTAACATTCAAAATTATTTGGCTCCCAATCCTTCAAATGTATAACTTTAAGCATGTGAATAGTCCCCCAAATTAAGCATGTGCATAAGTGTTTGTAGGATCAGGGCCATTGGGAGTGAGGGTAATTCTTGCATTCTAACATGGGAAGTGTGCAATTTATTAGTTCAGTATTGTATAGCAGTTTGCAGTATGTTTAATATTGTGATGGACCAAACTCTCAGTTCTTCCTTATCTCAAGTGCGTTTCTATGAGGGTGTGGTGGAACTGTCTCTTACTGCTGCTGAGAAGAAGGATCCTCAAGGTCTTGGACTTCATTTCTACAAAAATGGAGAACCTGATGAGGATATTGTTGGACTCCAGGCTTTCCAGGAGAGGCAAGTTTTCAGGATATATGGGCAATTTTATTCAAGGCAATTTACTCATAAGAACTTGGCAGCTGATTTGGGTGGGATGATAGATAAGCCTTTTAGAATTAAGAGCAGGGTGAGAACATATTTTTCTCAGTGCATGTTCCTTAGATATTGGTAAAATGTGCCATCTTTATTTGGGCCAAAAGGTTAATTGATTGTAGACTGTAAGATATGGTTTGGGAAAGGTCGTCTGTGATCTAACCTTTATATAATTGAATTAACCCATAACTTGTAAAAAAACAAACAAACAAAAGTTATTGTGGATGATATTCAAGATTTTAACTGTCCCCCTTTGCAGCACTATTGTTTGGGGCAGTATTGACTTCAAGAATATCTGTAAAAAGTTGGCCAGCTTTAGTCATGTTACTTTTTTAATGGAAGATGTTCCGTTATGAAAAATATGACTTGGGTGAGGAGTAGTATTCATAGTGTATAACCCTTAAATTATTTCTGATTGGGAATAAGCAGCCTACAAGGCCTTTGCATCCTGCCCTCCTAACTGAAAGGAAAATAGCATGTCAGCAGTTACTACGGAAGTGGGGAATTTGCACAACAAAGTATTTGTGAGAAAGATCATTCCAGAAGAGAGAGACTGGCAGTAAATTACATTGATTCCGCTGACAGGGTCCTACAAAAACTTTTCTTTTTAGTTTCGGAAATATTTTTCTAATGTATACAGTAACCTATCTTGTGGGAACAAGGATCTCACAGATATCTGTAACTTAAACTGTTCTTTCTCTTGCACCTACTTGCAGGTTAAACAGTTACAAATGCATCACTGACACCCTTCAGGAGCTGGTAAATCAAAGTAAAGCTGCTCCTCAGTCTCCCAGTGTACCCAAAAAGCCAGGCCCTCCAGTGTTGTCATCTGATCCCAATATGCTGAGCAATGAAGAAGCGGGACAGCATGTAAGAAATTTACAAAAGAGAGATAGTCACAACTATCTTGCTTTTTAAATACTAGGAAAGGTTTAAGTTAAAAGGCTACCAATTTGTTTCCTGAGGGGTATAAAACTTCTTATAAAAAGTTTGTACAACATATTGTTACAAAGTAAATTAACAGAGATAAAGTCAGGACTTGAAATGAACTTGTTTCAGTATGTGAGATGATACCGTGTTCATAAAAATTATTGAATGTTAATATAGATGTTGACACACATAAATATGCAATGTTTAAACTCAGTGACAAAGACTTTGAGCTATGTATGAAATGTGAACAGTTCTGGAGTAACAGCTTTAGGCTTTTCTTCCTTTAGTTTGAACAAATGCTAAAATTGGCTCAGCGTTCAACAGATGAACTCTTCTCTATTGCTCTCTACAACTGGCTGATACAAGCTGACCTTGCAGATAAACTGCTACAGGTAAGATCATGCAAAACAAACATACTCACACAAATATTTTGTAGGGTACTTCTGTTAGGCCAAAAGAGTTGATTGTAATACTGGCTAAAAACACATACATTAGGAACAGAGAAGTTTTTAAGGATGCTTTAAAAAAAAAAAAAAGACTTAACTGTGGTTTATATGATTCCTGCAGATTACCTCCCCATTTCTGGAGCCATATCTGGTGCGTATGGCCAAAGTTGATCAAAACAAAGTCCGTTATATGGATTTACTGTGGCGATACTTTGAGAAGAACAGGAACTTCAGTAATGCAGCCAGAGTGTTGGCTAAATTGGCAGACATGCATAGGTATGGGCACTTTGTAATCGATGTATTATTCCTAGTATTGAGATAATAAAAGAAAAGTTAATTTGTGTAAAGACTAAACAATAAACAAAAACCTAAAATATTATTATATAAATGTCAGTTTTTAACCTGGCCACTATTAGAATGATAAAATGGAAATTGTTGAATATTTTTTTCAAAAATAAACAAGTTACAGAATTAATGTAGTTGTGGAATATTAAACGGTAACTTAGTTACATTGTCTATTTTATTATATAGTTTTATATAATAATTGTAGAGTAGCAGAGGGAGGAATGTCTTACAGATGGGATGTGCAAAGTGGTTATTTAGTTACACTTTGAGTCAGTGTCAGAGCCGGGAGAATTTAGAAGTCCTGATTCCTATGTTTCCTTTAGTATAATTATTTTGGGAACACGCTTTTTTGACAGGATTACTGGCCTAGTGGATAAAGGGAAGCAGTAGACATGATATCTCTTGACTTCAATAAAGTTTTTGACACAGCTCCACATTAGAGAGGCAAGGTGGGTGAGGTAATATCTTTTATTGGACTAACTTCTACTATTGAGAGTGATGAAACATGTGTTGATCAATAAAATATATTATTACCTCACCCACCTTGTCACTAATATCCTGGGACTGACATGGCTATAACACCACTGCATACAGCAGTTCCACATGACATTCTCATAAACAAACTAGGGAAATGCAATTACTAAAAGCTGGGTATTATAGCACCCACAAATGGTTGAAAGACATATTCAAGGAGTAATTATTAGTGGTTTGGTGTCAAAATGGTAAGCCATATCTAGTGGTGTTCCGCAGGGGTCAGTCCAGTATTTTGACTTGGATAGTGGAGTGGAGAGTATGCTTATTAAATTCGCAGATGACACCAAGTTGGGAGGTATTGCAAGCACTCTGGAGGACAGGATTAGAACTCAAAATAACCTTGACAAATTTAGAGAATTGGTTTGAAATCAACAAGATGAAATTCAATAAAGACAAGTGCAAAGTACTGCACTTAGGAAGGAAGAATCAAATGTGCAACTACAAAATTGAGAATAACTGGGTAGGTGCTAGTACTGCTGAAAAGGATCTAGAGTTTATAGTGGACCACAAACTGGATGCGTCCACAATGTGATGCAGTTACAAAAAAGGCTAATGTTCTGGAGTGTAATAACAAAAATGTCATATGTAAGATACTGAAGGTAATAGTCACACTCTGCGTGGCACTGGTGAGTCCTCAGCTGGAGTACTGTATCCAATTCTGGTCTCCACACTTTAGGAAAGATGTGAATAAATTGGGAGAATCTAGAAGAGAACAACAAGCATGGTAAAAGGTTTAGAAAACCTGATTTATGAGGAAAGGTTAAAAAAAAAACCCTGTGTATGGTTAGTTTGGAGAGAAGAAGATTGAGGGGGGACCTGAAAACAGTCTTTAAATATGTTAATGGCTGTTATAAAAAGGATGGTGATGAACTGTCCTTTCTTTAGTGAACATGGAGAACAAAAAGTAATGGACTTAATCTGCAGCAAGAGAGATTTAGATTAGATTTTTGGAAAAACGTTCTAACTCTATGGGGAGGTAAGCTCTGGAATAAGCTTCCAAGGAAAGTTGTGGAATCCCCATCACTGGAGGTTTTTGAAAACAGGCTGGACAAATACCTGTCAAGCATGGTCTAGGTTTACTTGGTCCTTCCTCAGCACAATGGCTGTTCTAGACTTCTCCATGTCCCTACCTGCCCTACATTTCTATAATTCTATGTTCTAGGCATGTGGCTTACAATTTGAATGTTTCTTTTACAGCACCGAAATTCCACTTCAGCAGCGTCTTGAATATATTGCACGTGCCATTTTGAGTGCCAAGAGTTCCACTGCCATATCATCGATAGCTGCAGATGGTGAATTCCTACATGAACTAGAAGAGAAAATGGAAGTAAGAAAAAATTAAAAACCATTTTCCTTAGTTGCTATTATTATTAATTATTAGTCATGTTTGTTTATGGTACTGCAAAAGGACCAACCAAGAGTGGGGGCCCGATTGTACTAGGCACTGTACGAACATAGAGTAGCACAGTCCCTTCCCTGAAGAGATTAAAATCTAATAAAGAAGACAGACAGGTTGCGGAAATAGGATATAGCACACAAACAGAGTGAATTGTGTAATGGCAGCAAACATCATGTTAGTTCCGTAATTATTTTTTGGGAGGTGGGCTTCATTTAGGAGGAAATGGAAAGAAAAGTGAGAAGAGGAGGGGCCTTGGAGGGAAGGAGAATGGATGGGACAAGGGGGAAGGAGGGACAGGACAGGGGAGAAGCTATGATGAAAAGTTAATGTTTCTATTAGTATCAGTGTTAGCATAGGTCTTTTGTATTATTGGCAATTACACTATTTTTTTTCTACTGATGTAAATACAAAAACAAACTGTTTAGGCGGAAATGCATTGTCCCAATAAAAATCAGCAGATCCAGATGCACTCACTTTAGTAGGACTATGTCTCTAACATATACTCATGGAATTTCTGTACTCAAATGTGTTAGAACCAATTCTAGGTTTTTCCAAGTTTCCATAGCTTTGGATGAAATGAATGACTCGTGAATTATCTTAATTTTTTAAAACTAGGTGGCTAGGATACAGCTACAAATAGAGGAAACATTACAGCGGCAATATTTCCATCATTCTTCAGTACAAGATGCAATTTCCCAGTTGGATTCTGAGCTGATGGATATCACCAAGGTGATTAGAAATAAGTTGATGTTCACCTGACTGCTCAAACTACTCATGCAAAAGAAGATGCAATTATCCCACTCTTGAATATAAGCTTCTCTAATATCTGAGAATGACATATTCCATCAAATTGTTTATCAGCCATTAGCCAAAAAAGTCTGTGAATTCAGCTTCCTATTTTCAAAATTTATATATATTTAGGTTTAGCCTGTCTAATCTTATATTTTCATGTTTTACCTCCAATAAGTTCCTCTCTTTCTCTTTGTGTTGTCTGCTGTAGGAAACATATATTATTTACACAGTGCATAGCTTCTTTGATTTTAGAGGTGTTGAATTGGCAAACACTCTAGTTTTTTCCTAGCTTGCTTTAAAATTTTAAGATTGTATGATGATATGGAGCTGACTTGATTCATTACATATGTTCTTCATACAATATCTGTCAATGGCTATTAAAATGCACTGTCTACTATTTTGGCTTAGTGTCACTTTGTGTATGTTACATGTTAATGAATAACTGTTCTATTTAATTTCACTCTGATAGTAAATCATGTTGTTTTGTCTTGACTGAAATATCAAACTCTGTCTCTTTTATTGCAGCTGTATGGTGAATTCGCTGACCCTTTCAAACTCTCAGAGTGTAAGCTTGCAATTATACATTGTGCAGGTCATTCAGACCCTATTTTGGTGCAGACTCTTTGGCAAGAAATAATTGAGAAAGGTAAGTCTTGACAGACTGGGACTGAAGTAGATTAGAAATATAGAATAACTGATAATGAAAGCATTTAGTGCCAGTGATCTTATGCTGCTGTTAGTATTCTATCCGCCTGAGATGTTAAGTACATCTTTTAGGAATATTCTGCAGTATACGTCATTGAATGTGAAACCTAAATATTAACTTCGGAGCTTAGGAATTTTGTAAAAATTCAAAGGTTTATTATTTAAACAAAAGAATAGTACAGGATGAGGTCCTCATCCTGTGCACTCACATGGAGCTTGTTTTAAGACTGGGGCTTGAGTCTGTTTGTATTGCAGCAGTAGAAGTACATTTTCTTCCAGTTGTGGACATGGCAGTTGAACGTTCCTCATTTCAATCATTCTAAAGATTTAGAAGCTGTGTTAACAGTGAGTGGAATGCAGCTGTGTGAATTAAACACAGACATGTTATAACATAAGTAGGAAAAAAATCACTTATTTTCCATTATACTCATAAATATGTTCATTTGTTAGTAGCATTATCTGTTTACACAGGTTTTTTTAAAATTGCTTTATTAAGTGGTATGTTGAAATTGAACTCTGCTTGGGTTTTTGAGCCTGCCTGTGAATTCAATAATGTTAACAGGATTGTTTCCAGTGCCTAACGGAAGGTAGAAATCAAACATTTGTACAAAAAAACCTTAGGATGATGTACATGTGACTTGAATAACCCACATTATAGATGGGCATTTTTTTACAGCACATCCTCCCATCCCATTAATCATCTTACTCCCCTTCATTGCCTTATAGAATCATAGAAATGTTGGATTGGAAGGGACCAAGATAGTTTATCTAGTCCAGTCCCCTGACAGAGGCAGGAGTAAAGTATTATCTAGACTATTCCGGACAGATATTTTGTCTAATCTGTTCTTAAAAACCTCCAATGATGAACATTCCACAACCTCCATATGTAGTTTGTTCCAGTGCTTAACTGTCCTTCTCAGTTAGGAATTTTTTCCTAATCTCTAGCCTAAATCTCCCTTTCTGCAATCTAAGCCGCTTACTACTTGTCCGATTCTCGGTGGATAAGAAGAACAATTTATAACCCTCCTCTTTATAACAACCTTTTGTCTTACTTGAAGACTGTTATCATGTCCTACCTCAGTCTTCTCTTCTCCAGACTAAACAAACCCAATTTTTTCAGTCTTTCCTAGTAGTTCATGTTTTCTAGACCTTTAATATGTTTTCTAGATGTTTCTATAATGTTTTCTAGACCTTTTGTTGCTCTCCTATGAAATTTCTCCAGTTTGTCCACATCATTCCTGAAGTGTGATGCCCAGAACTGGACACAATATTCCAGTTGAGGCCTTATCAGTGCTGAGTAGAAGAATTACTTCTTGTTTCTTGCTTACAACACTCTTTCTACTACATCCAGGGATGATGATTGCTTTTTTGTTTTGCTTTGCAACAGTATTACATTGTTGACTCCTATTTAGTTTGTGATCCACTAGAACACCCCCTCCCGCAACTCCCCCCAGATCCTGTATCAATTATGTGCAACCATGTCTCTCTCCAAGGAGAGTCTGGACATAGTGTTCTCTGGAAACAGAAATGAGTTGCCAAATGGCAAAAGAAGATCCTTCTAGAGGGCAGAGTGTGCTACCTCCTCCACCCCATTCTTACCCCCTGCTAACCCCAAACCCCTGATCACCTGCTTGGCAGAGCAGAGCTCTGTTTATGCTCCTCTTGGTTGCCACTGTACAGGGGCATTTCTAAAAGAGATGGCTTCAGAAATCCTGCAGACTTTCATCTGAAGGTTTCAGGAAAAGGAAATCTTAAACAAAATGTTAAGTAAAGCTATGCTGAGAAGGATTACAGCCTCAAATGAATTTAGTGTTTATGAAAGGTTGCCAAATTGACAGCACGGGAACTGAAGTCTTCTGTTAATCCAAAGAAGAGGTAGAGCACTGGTTCCAGCAGTGCAGGCTTCCCAGCTTGGCTCTGCCAGTTTGCCTTAACCGCTATAGTGAACAAGTAGTTCACTTTTCTTGCCCATTCAGTCCTGGCTTTTGTACTGGAGATTGCTAGGAAAGTTGTGTCCCCACTGATGGTGATTTTGCGATGTATGCACTTTTCCACTTTGGGTATTGGATTGCAGTTCATTTCACATAGGTCTCCCAAAAGCTATTGGACAAGACTTTTTAAGATATTAAAGCCATTTGGTCATCTATATTAGTGGATTTATGTGAAATTCAAGGGAATACGAAACCTATTCATATAACATATATGCATTCATATGAAATCTGAAAGTGTATTTGCATTTCCACATGCATACATACTGACTTCCCACCAACAATAAGTGTAGTTATGTGTATGCCCTAAGAATATAAAAGTCAGGGTTAGAAAATACTTGCTTGGAGTGTCAGTGGTAAATGCAAGTACAACACTGTAGTAATAGCTGTTTGTTTGTCTTTTAAATTTAATTTAATTACCCTCGGTAAACTTTAGATTTAAAGGTAGATTATATGCCTAACTGTTCTTTTTCAGAGTTGAGTGACAGTGTGACTCTGAGCCCAGCTGACAGAATGCAAGCTCTTAGTCTAAAGATGGTATTGCTTGGAAAGATATATGCTGGGACACCTCGTTATTTTCCTTTAGGTAAGCAATTTAACAGAGTGTTTGGAAGAAAAATAGGCATTATGGCAGTGGGTTCAAAGGCCTCAAGTACTCCCTAAGCATTGAAACATACATGCTTTATTCAGTGTTTAAACTTTGTATGATGCTAATTAAAAAGCAGCTAAATTTACCTGTATTTATAAATGCTGTTTTTGCATATGTTAAATAAATGTTAGCTTTACATGCTGTACTCTTTTTATACAAGACAGAATCAAAAGAGCATGGTGAATCAAGTATTTTTTTGAGATTATTGGAAAATTTCTTTTTCTTCTGAAAAGAGAGACAATTGTAAGATTACATTTCTAAAGAAAACTATATTTCCTCCGCTGTCTGGAATTTTTAATCGCTGTTTTTATATGTTAAATTTCCCCTTGTGGCTGGAACAGTAAAATTAAATCAGTTTTCATTGAGGTTTACTATTGCAAAGATGATAGCGATTGAGGTTGTTGAGTAAATTATGGAATCCCTGATGATGGGTTTTAGGGCAGATGGCTGGTCGTTGCTTTGTTGTCCAAGAGCAAGAATTTGGACACTGGGGTTGTGGTGCTTATTATCACAGTCATTTTGGTGGATGATTGGAGAGAGTGACTAGAACAAGAGAAGAGACAAGATTGTAATGGAAAAATGTATATTAATACAGATATGATATGGCAATTCTTATGTTCCTAGAACTTACCTATGATCAGTACTTTTCACCCAAAACTGAAGCTAATCTAAGTTCTGAAATGGTCTTATTTTACTATATTCAAACAGCAGCTGAATTTATTTTTGGACAGTTACATAAACTAGACATTGAAGGGTAGAGCGGTCTGTTTCTATTCACATACTAAGTATATGCAAAGTGTGTGTTTATTTTGTACAGTTAGATTCTTTATGTATCTACTTGCCATTTCTATATATTTTATATATATCTACAGAGGCAACTCCATAAAGTATAATATAGGGGAACTCTGTGTCTTTTATTAGATTGGGGTCTGTGTTTTCTTCTTTGAGATGCTCAAATGCCATCGTGAAGAAGATGTTTGTATAAAAACCTGCATGGATATATGTCACTCTAAGCTTTTGCAAATACTACAGTTTTATGTTACAGAGAGTTAAACACGGTATGGATCTGCTAGTATTATAGATAAAACAGACTAGTCTGGCAATCTAAGGGTAGGTCTATTCTTACCTCCGGGTTCAGTGGTAAGCAATCGATCTTCTGAGATCGATCCCGGAAGTGCTCGCCGTTGACGCCAGTACTCCTGCTCGGCGAGAGGAGTACGCGGCATCGACGGGGGAGCCTGCCTGTCATGTCTGGTCCCGCGGTAAGTTGGAATTAAGGTACTTCGACTTCAGCTACATTATTCACATAGCTGAAGTTGCGTATCTTAGTTCGAAGTGGGTGGGTTAGCGTGGACCAGGCCTAATAGCAGTGTGTTGTGCTGTCACAGGGAAAATCAGAGTTGGGCTATTGAATTTCCCTGGCCAGCAGCATAGCCTGAAAGTATCACAAGCACAATGTGCTATGCCTTTAGTAACATAGTGTTGTTGCTCCTGACTAATACCTCTTGTGATGCTTATAACAGCATCTGACTCTGGAAAGCAGCCACATCTTGCATATCCTCTTGGCCTCAGTTTTCCCATCTGTAAATTCTGGGATAACTCTTACCCACTTTGTAAAAATGCTTTGAGCTCCACAGTTGAAAGGTTCTGTGTAAGGGTAGACATAGCTAAACCTTGTGTAGATACCTAACATTAATTAGCTTTGTTAAATTAATGTTAAAGCAAGGTGGAACCTGAACAGGCAGTTTTGTTTTTCAGATTTCTTAGTGCAGTTTCTAGAGCAACAAGTTTGTTCTTTGAACTGGGATGTGGGATTCGTGACATACACTATGCGGGAAATTGGAGTGCCACTATCTAGGCTACTTGAAGTGTATGACCAGTTGTTCAAAGCACGGGTAAGGATAATATTTGAGCTAAAACTTTACATTAAAGTTAAATGAGATGTATCAGACATTTTAATAGACCTTGGGATTTTGGAATATCTTACTAGTTTAAAAAAACAAAACAAAAAACCTCACTGTTTCTAATCCTAGTAGGTGAGGAAAGCTATTAAACTCTGATATTCCTGTTACTTCCGCTACAGATGATCTCCCTCCTATCATAAATAGGATTAAAATTATTAGAATTTCTGCACTTCAGCATGGACAACAGGTCTTGGATTCCTGAATCTGATTTTCTTCTTTCTTAGGGGTAGTTCATAATGGTAAGGTCAACAGAAACAAACAAACTACTTCATCTTTCTTAGCTTATTAATTTCCCTGGGTTGTGACTGGCACAAAGGATAAGAATCACTTCATGCCTTTTTAGTTCATAGTATGTGTTTTTTTCTGATTAAAGAACAAAGATAATCTTTGTGGTTTATTTTGCCCTGTCACGGGCTCCAGGTGTAATCTATTGAGGGGTCCCTGCTGCTCCTGACTGGTCCTCCTCAGTTTGTCCCCAGTCAGAGCAGTTCTTGGTGTGACCAGTTGTCACCCCTGGCGTGCAGTCTGGGAGCTGTGGGAACCACGGCGCGCCTCTAAGAAACACAGCTGGTTGGTGACACAGTCAGCCTCACCCAAGCCCTGTAATCACCCAACACAACAGCAGGTGGTACTACTCACCCAAACTGGGCCACCGGAGTGCAAACAGCAGACACCGGCCAGTTTCCTAGCTCCCCAGGCATGCACCCTCCAGCCCCTGATATGTCCGCCCCTCCCTCAGTGTGGAGAGGAATATGCACACACGTGGTAACCAAGCTGAGATATTTCACCAGACACTTCACTTAAAGGCACACTGGTTTAGGTTAAAACATAAAACAAGTTTATTAACTACAAAAAGATAGATATTAAGCAATTATAAATGATAGCAAACAAATAAAAGCAGATTACCTAGCAAATAAACAAAACTGCAAGCTAAACCTAAAATACTAGAAAGATTGGGTATGAATTAGCAATTTCTTAGCCTGACTGATGATACAAACAGGCTTGCAGATTCTCAAAGCGCAAGCTGCACTTGCTTTTTAGCGTGGGCTCCCCACCCCTGTTCCAAGTCCTTTTCCTTAGAAGCTTCTCCTAGGTATTGAGTAGTGGGGAATGAAGAACTACAGATGATGTCACTCCCTGCTTTAACATGTGGCAGGAACTCTTTATTCCAAAAACAGTTCTCAGCCCGTTTGTGGAAAAATACAGGTACCCAAATGGAGATCAGTGTCATGTGGTCTGGTCACATGCCCTACTGCATCATAGCAGCATTACTGGAGCATACTCAGGAAGGCTCACCAGGTGGGGGATAACCTTCTCTTAAGGCATATTGTTTTTCCTAATGGCACATTACCCTGAATGGGCCTTTCACAATAAGCTGTCTAGGCTAGAAGCGTTTTGCCCAGTGGGTGATCATAGAATCATGGAATCTCAGGGTTGGAAGGGACCTCAGGAGGTCATCTAGTCCAACCCCCTTCTCAAAGCAGGACTAATCCCCCACTAAATCATCCTAGCCAGGGCTTTGTCAAGCCTGACCTTAAAAACCTCTAAGGAAGGAGATTCCACCACCTCCCTAGGTAACCTATTCCAGTACTTCACCACCCTCCTAGTGAAAAAGTTTTTCCTAATATCCAACCTAAGCCTCTCCCACTGCAACTTGAGACCATTACTCCTTGTTCTGTCATCTGGTACCACTGAGAATAGTCTAGATCCATCCTCTGTGGAACCCCCCAGGGGCAGCTCTAGGTTTTTTGCCGCCCCAAGCAAAAAAAAACAAACAAACAAAAAAACTCCAAGAGCACAACTGCCACCCCCAGAATGCCATCCCTAGAACTGTGCTGCCCCAAGCACGTGCTTGGTTTGCTGGTGCCTAGAGCCAGCCCTGGAACCCCCTTTCAAGTAGTTGAAAGTAGCTATCAAATCCCCCCTCAATCTTCTCTTCTGCAGACTAAATAATCCCAGTTCCCTCAGCCTCTCCTCGTAAGTCATGTGCTCCAGCGCCCTAATAATTTTTGTTGCCCTCCGCTGGACTCTTTCCAATTTTTCCACATCCTTCTTGTAGTGTGGAGCCCAAAACTGGATACAGTACTCCAGATGAGGCCTCCCCAATGCCGAATAGAGGGGAATGACTACATTCTGAAATATAGATACATAGTCAATATTCATAACTTTAGATACAAAAATGATACATGCGTACAAATAAGATAATCATATTCAGCAAATTATAACTTTTCTAATGACACCTCACATTACTCATCTTGTACAAAATGCATCACAATTATGCCATAATCATACCATCATCATATTACTGTGATGAATATGGGGTGTAGTGTCACACTTGGGCCCTCGCCTCTAATTGAATCTAGCAGTCTGTTCGTGGAGGCAGCCTGCTGCAGAGCTGTCATCCCTTCTCTGTCCCAGGCCTTTCTGCCTCCTCTTCCTTCTCTGTAATCTCTCTTTTATAGCAGCAGGCCTTGTTTCCTCTATTGGCTGCAGCTGTGTGTGCCTGTCTCCATAATTGGGAGCTGTAGCAGCTGCATGGGGGTGTAGTAAAGCTGCTTCCCTGTAAACAGGAGAGGCTCTCCTCACCTTTCTGTCTATGCTCAATATGGTGTTTGTAGACCCTATTACATATCCATATCCTACCAAACTATTCAGTAGTTCAGAGTGTGTTTGGAATTATACAAAGTCTAATATTTACAATACTGTTTGATGAATTTCATGTTTTATAGTTTCAGTAGTGGAAACCCGTGCAAGTTAAACTAACATCCAATTCTCACTTTTTTTCCATTATTTTGCTGTAATAAATCAAACATTTTAAATATTGCAGTAACACAATTTTTATGTACTGACATCCTCTACATTTCCCTATTGATGAATCAGAATTAACTTAGTACGGCCTCCCTAACTTGATGTAATCTTCTTTTAGGACCCATACTGGAATAGAATGAAAAAGCCTTTACACCTTTTGGAATGTATTCATGTATTATTATCGGGATACGTACAAGACCCCAACAAAGTGCTTAACTTTGAGAGGTAACTATGAACTATAAACAAGTGTTCTTCAAAACTTAAAAATATACTCTCAAGTTACTTGTTTTGGAAGCTCCAAAGCCCTTTGGGTCAATGATTTTAAAATCCAACTCAAGGTAGAGTCACCAAAAGTTATTGTTACTCTTACAGTTGTTCAGAGGTATATATTGGGTAGGTGTTCCAGTTTTAGGTGATGGGGGTTTTAATTATTATTATGGTGCTTGTTTTCAAACAAATTGTGTCTTACTTTTAAGTAAATGTTTTTAGTTCTTTAAAAATGTGGACTCCCTCGAATTACATCAAAAATTGGCTGCTTCTTGAAGCTTCATGTTCAAGGATCAGATTCACAGTGATTGTAGTAAATCTTTAGTGGCAACTGGCCATCTCTGCAAACAACTTTCAACCATATATGGTACACTTAGGGTATTTTTGGTGTATATTTTATAAACGTATTTTCAATTTTATACTTGTCAACTACTGATGGAGCTTAACTAAAATCCAGGTATGTGAAGAATTTACTTAGGTGTGAGGTGAAATCTTGGCCCCATTGCTGTAATGGGAAGTTTTACATTGACTTAACTGGGGTTAGGATTTTACGCATGGAGTATGAATTCTTTTACCCTTGGAAATAAACTCATAGACTTTAAGATTAGAAGGGACCATTATGATCTTCTAGTCTGACCTCCTGCACAACGCAGGCCACAGAATCTCGCCCACTCCCTCCTGTAACAAACTTCTGGCCTATGTCTGAGCTATTGAAGTCCTCAATTTGTGGTTTAAAGACTTCAAGGTGCAGAGAATCCTTCAGCAAGTGACCCGTGCCCATGCTGCAGAGGAAGGTGAAAAACCCCCAGGGCCTCTGCCAATCTGCCCTGGAGGAAAATTCCTTCCCGACCCCAAATATGGCGATCAGCTAAACCTTGAGCATGTGGGCAAGACTCACCAGCCAGACACCCAAGAAAGAATTCTCTGTAGTAACTCAGATCCCACCCTATCTAGTGTCCCATCACAGGCCATTGGGCATATTTACCGCTAATAGTCAAAGATCAATTAATTGCCAAAATTAGGCTATCCCATCATACCATCCCCGCCATAAACTTATCAAGTTTAGTCTTGAAGCCAGATATGTCTTTAGCCTCCACTGCTCCCCTTGGAAGACTATTCCAGAACTTCACTCCTCTGATGGTTAGAAACTGTCTTCTAATTTCGAGTCTGAACTTCCTGATGGCCAGTTTATATCCATTTGTTCTTGTGTCCACATTGGTACTGAGCTTAAATAATTCCTCTCCCTCCCTGTTATTTATCCCTCTAATATATTTATAGAGAGCAATCATATCTCCCCTCAGCCTTCTTTTGGCTAGGCTAAACAAGCCAAGCTCTTTGAGTGTCCTTTCATAAGACAGGTTTGCCATTCCTCGGATCATCCTAGTAGCCCTTCTCTGTACCTGTTCCAGTTTGAATTCATCCTTCTTAAACATGGGAGACCAGAACTGCACACAATATTCCAGATGAGGTCTCACCAGTGCCTTGTATAACGGTACTAACACCTCCTTATCTCTACTGGAAATACCTCGTCTGATGCATCCCAAGACCACATTAGCTTTTTTCATGGCCATATCACATTGGTGGCTCGTAGTCATCCTGTGATCAACCAATACTCTGAGGTCCTTCTCCTCCTCTGTTACTTCCAAGTGATGCATCCCCAGTTTATAACAAAAATTCTTGTTGTTAATCCCTAAATGCATGACCTTTCACTTTTCACTATAAAATTTCATCCTATTACTATTACTCCGGATTACAAGGTCATCCATATCTTCCTGTAGGATATCCTGGTCCCTCTCTGTATTGGCAGTACCTCCCAGCTTCGTGTCATCCGCAAACTTTATTAGCACATAAATAGTTCCTTTGGAACAGAGTTCAGGAACATCGGCAGGACAGTGGAGGGAAGCTTGCAGTAAATCTGTCCATGCAATGCCCATTCTGGGAAATGAGGACTGTTTTCCAGGACTGACAATCCAGCAGCCTTTTACAAGCATAGAATTTCACTTAAATGAATAAAATAAGAAAAGCATATTTTTAATTTTAGGCTTCTCCTTCCTGCTGTTGAATCATGTTTATATCTGATTATTTTCAGTTTTTCTATTCCATTTTGTATATGTAAACGTGCTTTTCTTTACAAATTTTACATTCATGCTCACAAATTTCACTGAATAAAACTAGTTGTTTTGCAAAATAACATTGTTTCCTAATGAGTCAGCATAGTCCTTCTGAGGCATCCCTGGTGAAGGGGTACTTCTAAATTTATTTATTGCTATTAGATAAAAACACTAGAAATGATTCAAACAAATACTTCACTCCTGAGCTGACAAGAGCTACAACTTTGGTTTTTGAATTGCTGCAACTATTAAAACTCAGGTTAATAGAAATGATTTAACAAGTTCCCCTGTATGCTTCAGTCACAAACATTAGATTTAAAATATTTGCTTTTCATTTAACTATATGTTAGAAAATTTAAAGTTAGCTGATTTGGGTTTTTGTTGTTTACAGATTATTCCATTACTATCTGAAGGAATCCCACTTCCTTTTCTTACATGAATTTTAATAAATGAAAGCCAAAATGAGTTTTCTTGACAACTTTTTTTCTTCTTTACAGACGACGATTCACAAATGTATGTTTGGATGCTGTCAGTTGCTACCTTGTTGAACTTCAATCTATGAGCCCTACACTAACAGTGCAGACCACTATTGGGAATTTTAAATCCCTACAGGCTAAATTAGAACGGCTTCATTGACTAATATGATAAAGAACTGTTAATCCACAGAAAATGAATTGTTAAATGGAAGCTCAGATGTCTGCACTGGAATCTGGAAGAACAAATGCTCAGAAGGAAGTAGGGGAAAATTAAAGTTCCTGCTGCAATTGATTATTTGTGTGTTCTAGGCTCTTACTAATCTACAGTTATCTACCAATAGTAGAATGTATATTTGCCAAATTATTAATTTCTTTTGCTACCACCCCATTTTTCTAACAATGGAAAACTTTTTATACTGCTGAAATAAGATACTTTGTATAATTGCTCCCTTGAGGATTAAATGTATTTGGAAAACTTTTTTTTTCTTTTACTAAACATAACGTACGTAATGCAGTGGAGGAAGTAGTGGGATGCAATATCAAAAGTGATCATACAGTATGTTCTTTGTAGCTTATTGACAAATATGAAAAACATGAAGAGAAGGTACTGGCACGCGGCAAGAAGAAGAGAATTACAAATTGGAGAAAAGTTGTCTAGCTGGCCTCAGACCTGGTTAGACCTAGGGTTAGCAACACAATCTTAAAACTATCTCTGTACATGATCAAGTATAATGGCTAACCTTTTGATAAAGACAATATGTTCCATGCCTACTATTGGCACAAAAATTGCCACCATAATAGAATTATTAGGACTATATTTCAGAAACTAATGACATTTGCTTGATCTGGATTTGGGGAAAAAAAATACATTAGTAGAAGCCCAGCAAACATTGTGTCCCATCTTTTTCCTTAGTATAAGTTATGATTTGTTCAACTCTTAATTTTTACCTGGAAAACCCATAATGTGTAAAAGGGCTACATTCTAGAAAAACATAACATTTCCACCACATATACTTTTGAGTGCCAGTCTGCCTACATTCCTAAACAGGACAAAATTGAAGAATCCTGCATAGTTATTTCCTAAGATCAATGTATGTAAGATATCTCCTAGCTTGCTCCAGTCATCGAGACCTATGGCCACTTTTAAATGTTTCATTTTTGTTCTATAAACAGTTACCAGAGAGACAAGATGGGTGAGGTAATATCTTTTATTGGACCAACTTCGGTTGATGAGAGAGACATGCATTTGAACTGCACAGAGCTCTTCTTCAGCTCAGTATAGCTCAAAGCTTTTCTCTTTCACCAACAGAAGTTGGTCCAATAAAAGATATTATCTCACCCACCTTGTCACTCTAATATCCTGAGACCAACACAGCTACAGCAGCAGTGCAAACTACAAACAGATGTGCATCCATATTAAACATATCCAGATCTTGCAGTAACAGATCTTGCATAAACCATACACTGGAAATCACCTCTGTCCCCACACTATGTTGTCAGATCCATCTGCGTTTTTAGTCTTCCTTGAGGAATTTCACTTTTTGATGACTTGCTGACCAAAAAGACTTTTCCTTGGTATTGTACTTTTCCAGGCCTGGATTATCCAGGAGAAGTATTGCAGTTGGCACAAATCTCAACCTTCTATCTACTCTAGAAGAGAAGAATTACTGGTTCAGTCACCCATACAAAGGAGAACACTTCCTAAATACCAATGTATAGCCTTTAGATCTTAAATATACTTAATTACTGGGTGATATTTAGCATGCCCCAAAACTTAATTTATTCAGAGAAGACCTCTGGACCTTTTCCCCCTCAAATCACCGAGTACACTCAGGATTCTAGTTTCTCTGTCCCACCAAAACATGCTGCTCTTCATCCAGTAAGTAAGCTTGGGTAGGTCTAGCCTCCAACTTTAGCTGTAGGCCAAAATAAAATGGACGTTTTAATCCTGGTTTTCCTCCCAGACCATATAAATGTGGAAATACCTCACAAACTCTTATAAATATGTTGGGTTACTATGTGAACTGGGAAGTATTGGAAAAAGATACATCAGCCCAACAACAGCACTGTTTCATTTAAGGCTAATCTTAATTCCCTTCTGCAAAAGAGACAGAAATGTTAATTTTCTGCAGCTCTCTATGGTCAGGCATTTTGTATATTTGTCCCCGTTATTTCAATAAACATGCTGTCAATATTTTTTAAATTTTGCAAGAAAATGTAATTATTGTTAGCCTTTATGTTAATCCAGTCTCACTTCCTAACTGGCCATACACTCACACCAAGTTATGTTCCCCGCTCCCCTTTTATTTTTTTGTTTCCACATACTTAACCCATATTTGTAAACTTAATATTTGTTCATCAATATGTTGTATTGCCACGTTATGTGATCTTGATAGGGAATTTTCACACCACAAGGCATCAGGTTAGAGGAATTAGCACGGGGATGGGAGTCAGGAATGGCGTTCCAGTCACAGGTCTGCCACTGACGTGCTGTTTAACGTTAGGGAAGTCACTTCATCTATCTCAGTTTTCCCATCTGTACAATGGGGATAACTTACCAACCTCCTGGAAGTGTTGTGAGGTTTAGTTTGTACAGCACTTTGAAAATGTAAAGGGCTAAGTATTATTAATATATCATACCTGCAGATGGTTATGGCTAAAACAGCAGTGTAAACCTTAAATCTTATTTTCCTGGCTTTCGTAACTGTAATATCCCAGCCTTAAATTTAGGAAATTTAAAGCAAAAAAAATCTATTTAAAGTCTGAGGAAGTTGGGAATTAGAGAGCAAAGCAAGGGGAAAGCTGGCTTTAACATGAGAGACTCAATTTCTTTGGATGACATTTTTCTCAAAAAAGGTCATCTTGCCTTTGGGGCATTGTTTCTGCTTTTTCAAGATTTGTCCAGCTTGCACATTTAAGCAAAAATGATCTTGACCATACATTCAGCCTTTCAACCATCTTTGATGGTGCTTTTTTTACATGTTCCTGTAAATCTGTAAAGGAGAATACAAAGGTTTCATAAACATAAAATATGGGTAAGTGCATTATGACAAGAACAAATTAGATGAGTGGAAAAATCAGGATTGTTCCACTTCATGTTTTAGGAAGGTAAAACGAAAGTCTGAGAATTACTGTCATCTGATGTCTTCCCTCTTATGAAGAATCCATTCCAGATGAAGCCTGAACCTAGAACCTTTAATTCTCCAAGTGGTAGCTCTAATTACTAAAGTAAAGCAGAGGAATCAATATCACTGACATCTGCTGCTAAGCTGCTAGCTACTATGAAAGAAATAGTTAAATCCTCTCCTCCAATCCTGAAATTGAGTTACCTCTGCATTCATAATTTTATTCTAGAATACATTTCTGCATCTATTTGGTTTTGGGTATACTACTAAGTTTATGATCGTACAGATCAGTGGTTAGGTGAGAATTCATGTGGCTGGCCAAAAATATTGAGCACTGCTCAACTCTAGTTAAGTGTTCAGGTTCTACAATGGATATTATAAATGTGCTTTATACCTGAGGTTTTATCCCTCTCATCTGACCATGGGATAGCCTTGAGATGCATTTAAAATCTTTCAAAACATACCATGGGAAATCTTTTCACCATTATTCATATTAGTCTAAAATTGTGGTAGAACATGTTTCTTCTCTTTTAATATGAAAGATTTGTGTTAACCTGATAACTGATGGAATGTTGGGTACTGAAATTTGCATGGCTTATTGGAACTATATTGACAATGGATGGACATGCACAATATGCAATTTTTTAATATGGATATCTCCAAATTGTTTTTTCTTAACAATCAGATTTTTTTCTCTGTAAGGACTATTGGTAAAACAGAGTTTGAAGTCTAAAAATATTTTTGAAAATAGAGATTGACAGTTTCTTTAATTACTTAACCATATTTTACCAAATTTAGCTAATTTTTTTATTGAAAGCTTCAGAATGGAAATATCTTCTGTCTCTAAAATTACCATGGAATGAAAAACATTCTTGGCCTTAACTACTATAGCATGTCTGGGAACAGGACTTTAGTAGATTGCTAACAGAGAAAATGGGGTGAGATTTAGATACTAAGGATCAGATTCTTATTTTAGGTACATTGGTATAAATCTGGAGAAATTCCATTGAACCCAGCAAGTTGTCCTGGGTTTACACCAGTGTAATTGAGTTCAGAATCTGCCCCATGACCTTTATTTCTGGCTACTGGACTACACACCATTAAAATATTCTGTGACTTGGAAGACAATACAAAAGAAAAGGCTTTTTTTTCCCATGTATGTTGTGATTGTTCCAAAATTTGTCTTAAAATAGTTAACAGGTAATATGGTGTTAACTCCTCTGTGATGAAAAGAAAAACAGGAAGATGGAGTATGGCAAACCCCTTTTTCAAAGTAGACTGAATTGTAGTAAAAGCACCGTTCTAGCAAATTCAACAGATGAAATCTAAACCCAGCTCCCCTAGGCAGACTCATAAGTTTTTGAAGGTGCCTCTGTCTTATGTTTTGGCAGCCCAAATTGAAATACACTAAACTTAACAGAAATGTGACTTCACTTGGCATAAAGTTGGAGAAGTTAAAATGGACATGATTTCAGGGAGGGACTAGGGAAAGGTACTTTACAGCTATCAATCAACAGAATTCAAATGCAGAACCATCATTTAATAAGCCTATCAATCAATTGCTCAAGACTTTGTAGTCCCCTTCACTAGTAGTATGCAGCTGTCCCCTTTTAAAGGTAATTTGGACACGGATTGCATTAAGTATAGACACTGTCACTCTAAAGAGGGCCACAACATTGTCTGCTCAAAGGGGTAGCTCATACACTTCCATGATTCCTTCCAAATGCCTCCATGAAACTCCATAATCTCTGGTACCTGACCCCAGCAGATAACAGGGCAGTCAGCTGTTATCAAAATTGTAGTGTTACTAGCCTCCCTGTTGTTATGAGCATCAGTGTATGATTTTATTTGGACCTTCTTGCATTCCACTGTGTGCTCATATCCTAACCACAGTGCCACCTTTACTTCTAGACAGATTTGTTTATTGGCCACTGCACGTGTTTTGCAAAAGCTGTGTTTCCTTAGTGCAGCAATTAAAGCAAAGCAAACCCGGAGGAGGGGGGTTAGTGACCCATTCCCAGTCCTCCTTTTCACATGGCACACTACTGGCATCCTTCCTCATGCACCACTGGGACAGCAGGAGCCTCCCCATGGTCGCTCTGGTTGTCCTGGTCACTCTTCAGTCCTTCCTCCTTCACCTCTTGTTGTTCACCTGTGGAGACATCTGTGGAAACATTGTTAGTATTGACAGATGCTTATTCAAACAATTTTAACTCACTTTGGTGACTCCAAAACGTTCCCAATGTTCCCCCAATCTTTGCACATGTATTAATAGTCAGAAGGACCCTCATAGGACCTTGCCATCTTGGCTTTAAAATTCCTTTAACCTCTGGGTAAATGTGAGGTTACACATTACCAAATCCCCAACTTTAAATGCAAGGTTGTTCAAACTGCTATCATCATCCAGCTGGGTTTGATTTTCCTTCACTTGGTTGTATAAATCCTTTAACTCTCTGTCCAATGCCTTGATGTAGTTCTGCAGCCTGTCTGCAAAAAGCCCTGACACCCCCGCAGGGAGGATCACAGTGCTAGGCATTCTCATTGCTCTTCCTGTCATTAGCTCAAAGGGTGTCAGCTGAGTCAGCCTATTTGGGCTGCCTATGATTCGATACAATATAGCAGGAAGCATACGAGCCCATCCTTCTCCTGTATCCAGTACTGCTTTTGTTAAGGCTGTTTTCATTGTTCTATTCATTCTTTCCACCATTCCCGAGCTTTCAAGGTGGTATGGTATATGGAATCTTTGCTTTATTCCCAGTGCCTTGCATGCCTCCTTCATTACTCGCCCTGTAAAGGGAGTTCCTTGGTCAGAGTCTATTGACAGTGGCAAACCCCATCTGGGTATTATTTCTTTTGCTAGGATTCGAGTCACTGTTGTAGCAGTACAGTTCTTGGTTGGGAATGCCTCTACCCATCAGGTAAAAGTGTCAATAATTACCAAAATATAAGGGTACCCTCTGCTTTGTGGCAAGCGTCCAGTAAAATCAATTTGCAAATTTTGCCACGGTCCCTCTGGTCGTGGTTGGTGATTCAGAGGCACCTTTTTCCTTCTACCCGCATTCACTTGTGCACATGTCACACATCTTTTGAAAAATTGTAAAGCATCTTTTTTCATGGCTGGCCACCACCAGTATTCCAGGGCAGCCCTCATTTGTCTCCACCGCAGATGAGCTGGAGAGTGGATGGCATGGAGCAGTAGAGCCTGTATGCACTCCAGGGCTACCAGCTCCGCCCCCCTGGCCCATACCAGAGGTGTTTTTTATACACACAGCCTTGTTTTTCCAATTTACTTTTCTGGGCTTATGGTTGCATATAGCTTTTTAAAATTCATTTCCTCTTCTGGCACTCTAGCTGCACAAACCTCAATAGGGCTTGCTTGTGCAATTTCTTTGGCACGTTTATCTGCCCAATAATTTCCTTTTTGTTCCTCACTTGAGATCTTATTGTGTGCTTTTATCTTTACTACTATTAGTTCTGATGGTAGTTTAGCATCTTTTGTTAGTCTTTGAACTGCTTCCATATTAATTGGCTTGCCAGTTGTTGTTATAAAACCTCTGCGTGATCACCCGTCCATGTAGTCATGCACTACTCTAAATGCATATTTGCTGTCTGTATACAGTGAGCTTCTAGCCTTCCCCCACTCTCAAAGCTTCTGTGAGGGCTGTTAGCTCCACTTCTTGTGCTGACTTTGATCCTTCCATCTGACCTGACGCTATCACTGTCCCATCACTGAGTACCACTGCCCATCCAGTGTGTGGCACTCCATTTTCATACTTTCTTGATCCATGTACATACAAAACTATATCTGGATTCTCTAATGGCTCTTCTTTAATTCTTCCCAACACTTCCTCTTCTCTATCTATAAGACATTCGTGTACCTCTCCCTCTATGTTCAGACATTCGGCTACATTTATTTCCTTGTCTCTTACTATGGAGAAGTTAGGGTTTTGCAAGCACAATGTTGATTCCCGCTGACTCCTGCGGGCATCTGTTACAGATCTTAGTTGCCCGGTGTTAAGGAGATCAATAAGTGTATGGGGTGTATGGAGCACTAATTTCCCCATGAGAGTGTATGATTCACAATCTTTCACAGCCCACGTAGCACAATCTAGAGCTGCTACGCACTCCGGTAATTCCTGAGATACAGGGGGTCTTATGGTAGATAGGTATGCTACCAGATGCTGTCTGTCTCCGTGAAGCTGGGTTAGTACAGCTGAGTACTGGGTCCCCCTATGGCTGCAGTAAAGGTGGAACGGCTTTCCCATATCAGGTAAGCCCAGGCTGGGGGCGGAGGCTAAAGCCCGTTTTATTTTTATAAATGCCTCCTCTTGTTCTGTGCCCCACATTACTAACTAATTTGCAGGCTTTCCCCCTCTAGTGAGGTTTGAATTGGTTCCACCATCTCTGAGTACTCCGGTATATAGGTTCTACAGAAATTAAGGAGTCCCAGGACCTTCCGGACTTCCTTAACTGGCCGTGGTTTTTTTAACTCTCTAATCCTTGCTTTCTGTCTACTGTGAGTGCTTTTTCTCCCTTGGAGATGTTATGCCCTAGGTATAAAACCTGCTGCTGTTGCAATTGAGCTTTCTTCTGGTTTAATTTAAAGGTTTAGGGTTTTTAAATGGTCCATTTCATTTGCACTGGCAATTAGCAAATCATCTACATACTGCAGTATCACAATATCCCCTTCCAAAGGCACTAGTGCTATTACTTCTGCCATTGCCCTGTGGAATATGGAGGGAGAATTATGGAACCCCTGAGGTATTTGGGTCCAAGTGTACTACTAGTCTCCTACTGTAAATGCAAATTTCTCCTGACTCTCTTTTGCAAGGGGAATACTCCAAAATTCACTAGCTACATCAAGGACTGAAAATACGGAGGGTCCTGGTGTTAGCAAATTAAGAATAGTGGCAGGGCTTGCCACAATAGGATGTGCCTTTGGAGTTACCCAGTTAAGGTGGGTGTAGTCTATAGTTAACCTCCAGGTCCCATCTGGCTTCCTGATGGGCCAAATTGGGGAGTTAGTCATGGAGGTGGTTTTTCTAATTACCCCTCCAGATTCCAAATTAGTGACTATATCTTTAACTGCCTCTAAGGCTTCCAGTTTAATGGGGTACTGCCTGTGGGCTTTGTGAGTTGGTCTTCTACAGATATAGGCTTCATGTTTACTAGCCCAAAATCTTGTTTATCTGTTGCCCACATTTCAGGGTGAAGGGAACACAGTGTTTCTACTGGATGTTCCCGCCCCCCCCCCCGGTATTATTACCCTATTACTGGCAATCATGGCTATATTTTGAGATGATCTTTCCTGTTTGGACCGTCTGGCACATTCAATGCAGCTAGCTCTGGGGTTGATTACTCCCCCAAGCTCCTTTTATAATTACTGCATGTTTTTATTTTATTTTTACAGTCTGTGACAGACCCAGACCAGTGGGGTACAGGAGTCTGGTAGAGGGCAAATATATTGGTCACTGGATGAGTAGTTTTCTGTTCCCTGAGTGACCAGAGCAGGGGCTGCACTAGAGGAATCAGGAACCTGCTAGAACCAGTTAAGGCAGACAGGCTAATTAGAAGCCTGTTAAGAAGAAGCTGCTAGAATCAATTAAGGCAGGCTAATCAGGGCACCTGGGTTTTAAAAAGGAGCTCAGTTCAGTTTGTGGTGTGAGTGTGAGGAGCTGAGATGGTGTGTTGCTGGAGGACTGAGGTGCACAAGCATTATCAGACATGAGGAGGAAGGTCCTGTGGTAAGAATAAAGAAGGTGTTGGGAGAAGGCCATGGGGAAGTAGCCCAGGGAGTTGTAGCTGTCATGCAGCTGTTACAGGAGGCACTATAGACAGCTGCAGTCCACAGGGCCCTGGGCTGGAACCTGGCGTAGAGATGGGCCCGGCTTCCCCCCAAACTCCCAATTGACCTGGACTGTGGGTTCTTCCAGAGGGGAAGGTCTCTGGGCTGTTCCCCCAATCCACATGGTGAATCTCTGAGGCAAGAAAATCTACCAATAAGCACAGGACCCACCAAGATAGAGGAGGAACTTTGTCACAAGTCATATGCTAGATGTCCAGGCTTATTGCACGTGAAGCAGGTAGTGGTTTTAACTGCATGCACCGCTACAATCTCCTCAGAGGGTGTGGTGCTGCTACCTTCCTCTTTTTTCTGTTTTCTACTTCTGTGGCCCATTTCATTACCAATGAGTATGTTTCTCCCACGGAGATGCCTAATGCCAGGACTACTTGGTGATCTGCAGACAGCCCTTCCTTTAGGATTTGAAGGAATACATCATGGTCTCGGGATGTTATAGTCTCCAGACCTGAACAAACGTGGAATGCATTCCATTTCTTTTCAGCATAGGACATGGCAGACTCCCCCTTCTGCTGAACCACAGACTGCAGAGCCCCCCAGTTGTTCTAGGAGTCCAGACCACTAACAGTGCATTCCTGAATTCTGTTACAGTGCCTGCCTCTGGGTTTGGGATTCCTGCTGGTTCTTCAGCCTGATCCCCCTCCTGCTGGGTTGGGGGTATGATCTTCAGCCCAGCGCCCTGTCTTCCATTTATTATCTAGGTTCTCCCACATATCCCTGGGGCACTTGACAAGGATGTGAACGTCCTTCCTATGGAGGCCATGTATTTCAATCAGGCCATCCAACTCGTCCCAGAACTCAGTATTCTTGTTATCACGCTTGAGTTTGGGTAAATCAGACAGTACTGCCTGTTTTGCCAGCGGGGGGGGGGGGGGGGGTGAAGGAACGGTAAATTTCAGTTGTTTTGGTTCTAAGTCCCCTTACTGGTTCAGCCTCCGCATTCACGTTTCTGAACTGTGTTTTGATTGGAGCCATACGCTGTACTTGCTCCCCTGGGGCAATTAATCCCTGTGGTGCTCCTTTATTATCTCTGTGGGTGCTCAAATTTGGCCTGTCATGCAAAGAAATGTATGGAGGGGGTTCTGATTCCTCCCCTTTGCTTTCTGCTGCTGAGTTTTCCCACCGATAGTTAATCGGTGGAGCAGTTGGCTGACAAATGCCGGAAGTGTGCTCTCCCCCTCCCAATCTGTGTGTGTGTCCCAGGAATGGTGATTCTTTTGCTCGGGGATCTTTTCAATTTCCAGACAGTTACATATTTTAGAGCACAGGCTCTTATCTTTCAGAGCTTGGTTTTCAAATCTTAAAGTTACATTTTCTTTTTCCTTTATGTTGAGAATATCCAATAAAACTATTAATGCTTTGTCTGTTTTGTCACTTTTCTGATTAGTCCACCAAGTAACCAGATCTGCCTCTGGTCTGGCTGCAGAGTAGTTAGCTTTTTTTTTTTTTTTTTTTTAGCTGCTGCCTGCTGAGTTTTGACATGTTTATATTCCAAGTACTCTTGAGCACTAATTATCGCCTCTCCTTTTGATGCCATGGGTTTTTAGTCACCCTGGCTACTGACCTTGTGGGGAACTTACCCCCCCCCCCATGCCTTAGTTTCATTTTCCACAGCCTGTCAGCCTTGAGGAGTTACTTCCCCCCCCCCCTTTTTTATGTTATGGTCTTAAATCTCCACAGCCTTGAGTTTTATGAGGACGTCTTCCCCGCTTTGTTTTGAATACCGCGCGGTTTTAAGTTACACACAATTGCCGGCCTTATTGGTTGGAGACTTTGTGCTATTCGAAAGCATGTACGTCACATGCCTTGGGGGGGGCACTCCCCTAAGGACTTGTAATGTTACGTCCAATGAGGAAATAGACCACCAGTTTGCACTACCTACTGCTTGCGTACCCAGCCAATCCTGGGCTTAACTCACAGCCAATCGCTTGCTGGTGATTTATCCAAGTCCTCCGTAACACACCCCTTACTTGTTTAAACAGTACTCTTGCACAAGTCTTCCCTTCCAAGTGGTACCCTTATTTAACCCCTCTGCTTGGACTACACGTCTAGGTTCCTTCACACAAATTAAAAAAGGAGACAAGATGTGTCTGAAAGGGGATGAGAGACTTCTATCCCTGTCCTAATGAGGTGGTAAAGTAAACATACTCACCTCTTTTGGATTTCAGTCTCAGATCCTCAGCCAGTTCACAAACTTGTATCCCGGACGAGCCCCCAAACTGAAGGACATAAATCCACACTGTGTAGAGATCAAGCATAGGTGTTTATTACACACAGTGCTGGCGGAGTGTCACCTTGCTTATTAGGCTCAGACACTGTCAATCAATTGATTACAATAGACTATATAGATTTTCTATGGGCGGGGGAAAGTGACAGGGTAGGCAGTTCCATACCCCGGGATAGGTTTTGCAGCAAGACAAGATAGCACATTAGCCAATGGTTAACAGGTTACATAATGTCTCCGCCCAGTTCTCAAGTTAGCAAGTTAACATTTAATTAATACTTTGATAGAATGTTATTAGTATAAAATATATATGTTGAATTCTGATTTGGGGTCCATAGGAATTGAGCAACTCCTTTGATTGTCCAACAGGTACATTCCTATGGGTTAAAGCAAAGAAACAGTGAAATTATATGGCAATAAAGGTTGTCTTCTGTGTGTCTTAAGGCAAGGCATTGGTCTCTGGGAAGGGGAGGTGGAAGGATGCCATATCTTATGACATGTGCCAACTTTTCATAAACTCAAGGTTGGATCTGTTGGAAGAAAGTTTCTTCTGTAGGGAAACAATCCCAGTAGGAATAGGGATCCTTTGTTCAATTTGAAACATTGGATAAGACACAATTATTTAGTTCTTAGCTCCAACACCTAGCAATTTGCGGACTAGACTTATTTTAGCAAAACAAGAGTATCTGTTTACCCCAGCTTTCTCTTAGCTGATCACTATTTGCTAGGCCTCTGGTCTCTTGACCATACTCTGGACTTTGGGTCTGGAAAAGAACTGGCACAATCCATATACCAGGTTGTTATATAAAATGCAGATGGATTTTAACCCTTCACTGAGTATATGTAAAGATGATGTAAAACGGTGTTTATGGGACAAAAAGGTGAAAACTGCGGAGGAAATGGCCACTCTAGCTGACAAATTTGAGCGAACTCAAGCGTCTATTGCAAACAAACCACACACAGGTTTAAACCTGGTGGCAAGCAGCGTCCCCATTTTATCCTTGGGAAGAAGGAGGGTGGATAGGCGCCCACCTCCCCAAAACCATTCCTCTATTCCCAATCCCAAATCCTCTGTAAAAAGAGGATCCTAGAAGCTGCTATTGCTGTAATTCCACTGTGCACCTGAGGAATGAATGCCCTGTACTGGGAGGGAACACGCAGCAACTCATGGGAATGCTGCTATCCTGAGCACAGAGGCGCCTCAGGCAATTGCTACTTATCATACAGAGTTTGTAAAAATAGCCTCTGCCCAGCCAGGCATGAAGCACGTAAAGGCTGTCAAAATTAATGGCAGAGAACACCTTGGGTGGGAAGACACCGGGGCAGAAATTTCTATGGTTAAAAGAAGTGTTGTACAGGAAAGTGACATACTGCCAGGACAGATGGCAGAGCTTTTATTAACAGGAGGTTACAAAATCCTTGTGCCTTTGGATAAAGTGCACATAAAAACTGAGGGTTTGGAAGCTGTCTTATTTGCAGCAGCAGTTGATGATAACCCAATAGCTTTATTGCTGGGAAACTATTTTTTTTTCCATGTAGCTCGGGCTGTCAAGGGGTCTGCCTGCAGGAAGGAGGAATAGCATACTGAAACCCCAGAGGAGAAGGGTAAAGTCTCAGAAACTGCTGAAGGAATGGGAGAGAGAATCTTTAATTGCTCTGCAGCAGTGGGAAACTGTATGCTTCTAGGTGTGGGTGTGATTGAGACCAGCTCCCACCCAGTAGCTAAAGGCAGCATTTCCCCAGGAAGGAAGGGAGGTATAGGGTGAGAAAACTGTCCAGGTTGTTGGCTTCCAGCAGGTTGTAGATGAACAAGGGACAGATCTCACGACCTCACTGTAGGGTGCATAGGGAGATGTGTCCTAGAGGGAAGCCCACAGAAGGGTGATGGAATCATAGAGACCACTGAGGTGGGTGAGGATTAGGATTCATAGAATCATAGACGATATGGGTTAGAGACCTTAGAAGGTCATCTAGTCCAACCCCTTGCTCAAAGCAGGACCAACCCCAAATAAATCATCCCAGATAGGGCCTTGTCAAGTCGTCCTTAAAAACCTCTAAGGATGCTGTGATAAATGAGGGGGGGGGGTAAGCTCCCTTTTATGGACACCCACCCAGTAGCTATAGAATCCTCCTTAGCAACTGTACCCTAATTGCCTTAACTGTAAAGAGTTAAGAGAAGTGTAACCTGAGTTGGCACCTGATCAGGAAACCAATAGGGAGGCTGTACCCTTTCAAACTGGAAAAACTGCTGGGTGTGGGGTTGTTTTGTTTTTTCTGTCTCTTGGGCTGGAGAGAGGGGAAGGAAGCAACAAGCTTTAAGCCAGGTATGGAAAAATCATCAGCATCATACCTAAAAACTCCTCATTTGGAACCCCAGATATGTAAGTAGCACAGGAAAAGTTAAGACAGATGCAATTAGGAACTTTTTGGTTGCTTTGGTTTGTGGATTCCTCTGTGCTAACCCCAGGTGCTTTTGTTTTGCTTGTAACCTTTAAGCTGAACCCCAAGAAAGTTATTTTTGTTGTTTAATCCTTAAAGCCTGAGTTCTCAGATGTTTCTTCCTTTTTAAATAAAAGTTACCTTTTTTTAAAAGAATCCTTTGATTCCAAAGTCCTTAGAAAAGGGGTTGGTCTGTGCTCACATTGCTAAGGCAACTGGTTGCTATTTTATTCTCAAGCCTCCCCAGGAAAGGGGGGTGAAGAGGCTTGGTGAGATATTTTGGGGGGATAGGGATTCCAAGTGACCCTTCCCTGAATATTTGTGAATATCACTTGGTGGTGGCAGCAATATCTGTCCAAGGCAGAAGACTGTGCCTTGGAAGAGTTTTAACCTAAGCTGGTAGAAGATAAGCTTAGGGGGTCTCTCATGCAGGTCCCCACATCTGCACTCCAAAGTTCAGATTTGGGGGGGTAGGGTGTAGCCTGACAGATGGAGATTCCACCACTGCCCTAGGTAACCTATTCCAGTGCTTCACCACCCTCCTAGTGAAATAGTTGTTCCTAATATCCAACCTAGACCTCTCCACTGCAACTTGAGACCTTTGCTCTTTGGTCTGTCATATTCCACCACTGAGAACAGCCTAGCTCCATCCTCTTTGGAACCCCCCTTCAGGTAGTTGAAGGCTGCTATCAAATCCCCCGTCAATCTTCTCTTCTGCAGACTAAATAAGCCCACTTCCCTCAGCCTCTCTTCATAAGTCATGTGTCTCAACCCCAATCAGTTTTGTTGCCCTCCGCTGGATTCTCTCCAATTTGTCCACATCCTTTCTGTAGTGGGGGGGCCCAAAACTGGACACAATACTTCAGATGTGGCCTCACCAGTGCCAAATAGAGGGGAATAATCACTTCCCTAGATCTGCTGGCAATGGTCCTACTAATGCAGCCTAATATGTCGTTAGCCTTCTTGGCAACAAGGGCACACTGCTGACTCATATCCAACTTCTCATCCACTGTAATCTCCAGGTCCTTTTCTGCAGAACAGCTGCTTAGCCAGTCGGTCCCCAGCCTGTAGCAGTGCATGGGATTCTTCTGTCCTAATTGCAGGACTCTGCACTTGTCCTTGTTGAACCTCATCAGATTTCTTTTGGCCCTATTCTCCAATTTGTCTAAGTCACTCTGGACCCTATCCCTACCCTCCAGCATATCTACCTCTCCCACCCCCCAGCTTAGTGTCATCCGCGAACTTGCTGAGGGTGCAATCCATCCCATCATCCAGATCATTAATGAAGATGTTGAACAAAACCGGCCCCAGGACCGATCCCTGGGGCACTCCACTTGATACTGGCTGCCAACTCGACATCGAGCCGTTGATCACTACCCGTTGAGCCTGATGATCTAGGCAGCTTTCTATCCACATTATAGTCCATTCATCCAATCCATACTTTTTTAACTTGCTGTGAAGAATACTGTGAGAGACCATATCAAAAGCTTTGCTAAAGTAAAGATATATCACGTCCGCTGCTTTCCCCATATCCACAGTGTGACGTTGCACTCCATAATGTTTTATGAAAATATGCTTTGAATGTGAATATAATGTAACCTTTATGCAAAAGATATCTTGTAAGGTATCATTACAAAGGTTATAATCTACTGAGTATGTTCATCCCATTTGTTTGTATGGATTATTTCTATGTCTGGAGTTAGGAGAATAAGATATAAACTTGTATTACTGATGTAAACACATTAAGTGGAAGCCATTAAGGGTGCTTCAGAATCAATGTATTATGAATGGGTTTGTTTACCTGCAAGCCTTCCTGTGTACATGCTGGCCGGCTCCTAGATAATGGAGGAGGTCTTACAGCGACATGTGATCAGGTCATCTGAACTGGAATCCATCTTAAACCTGGTGCTTTTCCATTTTAGAAGGAAGAGTGGGGACTCAGAGAAACAAAAGATTCCCACCTTGTACCAAAGCTATAAAAGGGGGTGGAACGTAACAAAGAGGGTCCTAGTCATAAGAAAGCCCCTGCTTTTAAGTTAAGATGCCTGTTGGAACTAACAAGGACTGTACCAGGGGAAAGGATTGGGCCCAGACTAGGAAGGAGTCTAGTCTGTGAAAGAAGCTACTGGAACATCTCTGAGAGTGAGATTTACCTGTAAACAGTTTCTTAATGTATTAGGCTTAGGCTTGTGTGTCTTGTTCTATTTTTCTTGGTAACCTACTTTGTTCTGTCTGTTATTATTTGAAACCACTTAAATCCTACTTTTTATACTTAATAAAATCATTTTTGTTTATTAATTAGCCCAGAGTAAGTGATTAATACCTGGAGGAGCAAACAGCTGTGCAGATCTCTATCAGTTTTATACACGGCGGACAATTTATGAGTTTACTCTGTATAAAGCTTATACAGGGTAAAATGGGTGTATTTGGGGTTTGGATCCCATTGGAAACTGGGTGTCTGCGTGCTGGAGTCAGGTAACCTCCAAAGCAGTTTTTGGTTAAAGTCTGCAGTTTTTGGGGTGTTAACCGGACCTGGTTCTGTGTTGCAGCAGGCTAGCGTGTCTGACTCAACCAGGCAGGGTTCTGGAGTCCCAAGCTGGCAAGGAAAACAGACTCAGAGGTAATTCCAGCACATCAGGGGACAGTCCCAAGGGGGTCTCTATGACTGAACCCGTCACTCACAGCATCAGTTATCTCCTCATCGAAGGCAATCAGGTTCGTCTGGCATGACTGGTCAGATTGTCCTTGGTGAATCCACGTTGACTGTTCTGATCACCTTCCTCTCCTACAAGTGCTTCAAAATGGATTCCTTGAGGACCCGCTCCATGATTTTTCGAGGGACTGAGGTGAGGCTGACCGCTCTATAGTTCCCGGGATTCTCCTTCTTCCTTTTTTAAAAGATGGGCACTATATTTGCCTTTTTCCAATCGTCGGCACCTCCACCAATCGCCACAAGTTTTCAAAGATAATGGCCAATGGTTCTGCAATCACATCAGCCAATTCCCTCAGCACCCTCGGATGCATTAGATCCAGACCCATGGACTTGTGCATGTCCAACTTTTTCCCCGGGGGAATTGAAATGGGGGTGTGTGTGTGTGTCAGGGCTGATGAGGGGTAAGACCGTGAGGGTGAAAGGGGGGCTGTATGGCACCACAGTAAAAATGGAAAATGTTTCATGACCATTTTATTAGATTTAACTCATGTTTTAAAATCATCCCACAAATTAAAGTTGGCTACTTAAGCCTTCTATGAAGCACTACGTCTATATCCTTCTTGGTTTCTTGTTATAATTTTGCACAACTCTGTTAATGAACTTCTTGAATGCAATCTGTTCATCTTCGGTGGCTTCTCGTGTGTCCGGTACTTCCATTCCTTCAGTTGATATGCTCATTAGTTCATTCACATGATCAGGCAGAAGGTGACTTCTTTCAGAACCCAAAATTCTATTCAATGATGGAAAAAGAACACTTAACTGTAGCTGTTGTGACTGGGAGTAGCAAGAGATGAATTCCTATTTCTTTCATCCTAGGAAACATAGCAAAGATTGGGTCAAGCCACTAGTGATGATAAAAAAGAAGTTGAAGTCAAATTTTCATTCATTCGTCATATGATATTCCAGTCTGTGTTCAAATTCTCTATTCTGTCCTGAGAATGTGGCAGCCCCATTGCTGGTAGTGCCTAACTCCACTCAACTGTCGGTGTTTTATAGAACAGGGATCTGTAAAAGCTTCGTAGAGGTTGAGTAGAATCTAGAAGTCACTGTCGATTTTTAAGAATCAAGTCTGTGTACTTTCAGTTGTCTTAACAAACACTTCTTGTCCTCTTCACTTAAGGATTCAATATAAATGCCTTCATTAGTCAACTTCTAGACTGAAGTCTTTGCTTCTTCCAGTAATTTTTCAATGAATAGCTCTCTGATCCATGTAGCTTCTATTGCTGGACAAAGATCTACTACTGTGGTAACAGATGCCTGGATGGCATTGTTTTATGACCCAAGTGGTTTCAACAGTAGACTTGCAAGAGAGAGAATGGCAATAGTCTTCTCTGAATGTAGTAGCAAACGTAATCCACAAGCCTCACTACTTAGATCCATCCCATCTTGCTAGATACTTTCCAAAGTCAGTTAATAACGGCCGGAGTAATTTTAAGATAACAGCCAAGGATCGCTCATGAGAAAGCCAGAGGGTTTTCCCAGGTTGCACTAATTTGAACTTCAGACCCAGTGTCTCTTCTACATTTTCCAAGATATTCAGTCTTTTTGGACTCTTGCTGAAAAAAGAATATTAAAAAAAGCTATAAATTTAAAGAGTCTGCAGCTTGTACTAGCAGTAGGTGGAGTAGATGGCCTCCGCAGTGTGTATGGGAGAGATTATGGTTACACTTTTCTCTGAGCAAAGCTTGTACTCCACCATGTCTTCCAGAGAAGTTTGCAGCTCCATCAAATGCACAAGCAGCCATGTTTGGGGTCCAGTTGACAAGCATTTAACTCTAAGATGTGGGTTGTTACAGATGCAGCCAAGGTATCTTCTATAACTTGAACATCTAGAAATGCATCTACTGGCCTGCCACTGACCTCAAGATAACATATCCAATGACTTAATACTTGATCCCATTTGCATTGGTGCATTCATCAGCCATGTATGCAATTTTTTTGAATATGGTGAGAGAGTTCTTCACTTTTTCAACTGTTGAGACTTCCACTGTTGCCCCACGTGCTTCTACCTAGTCAGTTGAGTTTCTTGCAGAAAGATAGTGAGCATTTGCTGGTCTTGTTTGGAACCAGTGTTCAACTTCAGGATGAACAGATGACAACAATGCACTTAACATTGGCCTTCAGTTTGTAGTGGTGGTATCTCTTGCTTAAATAGGAGGTATGATGCCACAGCCATGTTTGTTCACGTGAACTGTGTTGTGTCTCCAGCATTCTTAACCGCCTCGTTAACTCACTGGTATTGTCCTTTGGTCAGTGGAGACTCAGAGTTTAGAGATGCTTTCACATGAGTTCACCTCCCAGGTGGGAGGTCAAGAAGGCACCTTGCTCGTTACCTCCAGCTACTCACCTTTCACTCTGGCCACTGTTGTTCATTGTGCCACTGTTCACTCCATTGCTCTGTTGCCAATGGCCCTGCGCTGTCACCTTCTGCTCCCACCTGCCACTGTGTGACCTCTGTGAGTTGGTCTCTTGAGGTTCCACCCAGCTCTCAGTGATTTCAGCTGAGCTCTCAGTGGGGGAACCTCCCTGCTACTGCAGACTAGGCTGTCTCTTCCACAGAAACACTGTCCCACAGCAGGTCTAAGCACTTAGGCCTTGGCTACACTTGCAGCTGTACAGCACTGTGAGGTAAACCTGTCTTCCTACAGCTGAGTAGGGAAAGCGCTGCAGTCTGTCCACACTGACAGCTGCCAGTGCAGTGGCATGGCCACACTTGCAACATTTGCAGCTGTGTTGGGAGCGGTGCATTATGGGCAGCTATCCCAACATTCATGTGGGTGCAACGTGCTTTTCAAAACTGTTTGCTTTTTCTCTGTGGTACGATCTTTGAAACCGGCATTTCCGCAGCCGGTCACAACAATGGACAGGATTGGCCACTTGACAAGGTGATCAGTACAGCGCTGCAGGTTGATTCCTGGTACACACTCCGCTGTATCTCTTATGCTTCTTGGGGAAGTGGAGTACCTGCAGCGGTGTACCCAGGGAGATGCAGCGCTGTAAGTACCCTGCCAGTGTGGACGGGGAGTGAGTTACAGCACTGGGGGAGGCTTTACAGCGCTGTAACTCACAAGTGTAGCCAAGGCCTTAAACTTGATTATCAGTGATTTCAGCGGTAGTGGTCACTAACAAAACAAAAGACTATCTATGGAGCCTAATCAGCTCTGTCTTTAAACAGTGGAGAGGGGCAAGTCAAATAGTACTTGGGACTCAAGCAGACCATCAAGCAAAACACCTGCCCCTACCCTCTTTTGATGCCCTCAATCAGCACAGGTGAAGTACAGTTCTACTGCCCTTTACTCATACAATAAGAACAACAACATTTCATTCCTCCTCATTCCTATGTGATTTGTAACCCAACCCCAGCCAAAATCTATCATTTGGGTAACACAGTTCTGTTTGCTGGATATCTAGGTAGATTAGGTGTGAATGTAAATACACTCTGGTCCTGAAGCCTTTCCTCCCAGCCCCCAGCTCATTACTAGCTGTCAGGGAGAGCTCATTTAGACTTTGCTTACAAATCATAATCTGAAATTATTAGGTTGGCCAACATCACCAAAATGAATGCACTGACATTGTCATAAAAACAAAACCTGTATAAGGAAACTAGTCTATGTTCATACTTTTCAGATCTAATATACTTTTTCAGATACATGTATTTTATCATACACTTTATATGCTTTTAAAGTGTGCATTAATGTTTCAATTTAAATGTTCAAACAATCACTAAATTGGCAACACTGCATGTAACTACTTCACAAAACTGGGGGAGTGGTGTTGGGGAAATTCAGGGGGGTGTAGGGAAATCCCTGAGTCCGTAACCTGTTCTTTCACCACTGAGGGCAGCTCAGTCTGGGAGCTGACCTTGTCTGTGAAGATAGAAGCAAAAAAAGCATTGAGTACTTCAACTTTTTCTACATCATCTGTCACTAGGTTGCCTCCCCCATTTTTCTCTGACCACCTTCTTGTTGCTAACATACCCGTAGAAATCCTTCTTGTTACCCTTCACATCCCTTGCTAGCTGCAACTCCAATATGCTGCATCTGAGCTTCCTTCTCTTATCTAAAGTATAGTATGTCATAATATTTAATCATCTGTATGTGATATTATACAAAAAGGAAAATGCAGACTGGGGGTAGCTTTCTACAGTGGTAGCTCTCATCCTATTATACGATTGATTATAACTTAAAAAATATAGCTTATCACTAAAATAGGAAAACAACTGGTTGAATGATTTTTCTTTCATACCTTTTACTTCAGACTCAGAGCAAAACGCTTGCAGATAGGCTAAGGTAAACCAAGTCTGCTGTTGCAAATACACCAGCCCATAGATGCTGGAATTAGAGGTGCTCGGGGTGAAGCAGGACCTCCTGATTTGAAGTAGTTTCCATCATACAGCGGGTTTAGAGTTTTGTTCAATACAATAGCTATCAACACCCCCCCTGTACACATTGTTCCAGCAGCTACACACCAGCCACTGTCAATAGATGAAAAGCAGGGGAGGGGTTGCTGCAAGGTTTATAGCTGAGGAGCTACCGCTTGTGTGGCGCGTTTGTTTACATGGCTGTTTAACGTCCAGCTGAAGGGAAGGACGCTGGGGCGTGTGCACCGCAACAGTCCGGGCCTGCTCCCGCGGACGTGCGCCGCTCGTACTAGTCCTCGGCGGGCCCCGCTTTCTCAGCACAGGGCCCTGAGGGAGCGCATCCAGCTTGGGGTCGTGGGGGCAGCAGGCTCGGCCGGGACCCAACGGGCGCCAAACCCAAACCAGGAGTTCGGAGGGAGTCACTCCCCTTCCCGCGCGCCCGCAGCTGCGCACTCCAGTCCCCTCAGCTCCCGGTTCTCGCTCTGGACGCAGCCGGCACTTGGGCGGGGACGGACGCCGCTGTAGCCGGGCCCGCAGCGCAGCCGCTGTGCGGGGCAGAAACGCGGTGAGTGTGGGACGGGCAGCGCGCTGCTCGTTCCGCGGGATCGGGCCGCGGTGGGGACTTGGGTCGAAGGTGGCCGGCTCGCTCTGTGCTGCTAGCGCCCGGACAGCCCCCACCCCCCGCCCGGGCCCCGCGGCCGTTACCGCTCCGGGACCACAGGACGTCTCCGCGCGCTGCGCCCCCGTCTGTGTCTGTGAGGACAGCTCGCGAGGCGAGTGAGCTGGGGCGAGGGGCCCTCGATGCGGGGATGGGACATTGTATCCCCTTATATTCAACACTACAACGTAACACCCCTTTAGTCTGGAGGCAACAGCGCCAGCATGCGATACACCCTTTCCCCCAATGCTTTTGAGGTTGAGGCAATAGGGCCTGGCATGTAACATACCGTTTCTCTACTTCAACATGGAGGTAGGTGTGATATGCACCAGTGCAAAGGTAGCTTGACCAAGATTGTGTTATGCCCTTATCTTTGGTGTGGGGTGCGACCTTGAACAGTGCATCCTCTTCTGCCTTCAGGAGGAGGGTAATGAGGCTTAGCACATGATTCACCATTTGTTGAAATTATCCATAATATTTAGAATTATGACTATTAATATTGGAGACCACCAAACCTTAATTTAACCATACATTCCAAAGGCCAAATGTATTTTATACAATAGCTTTAAAATCCTAAAAAACTAGGCAGTTACTATATCCAATACTGCAGTAGTTCCCAAACTGTGGGGCATGCCCCCTTTGGGGGGGATGTGGCAGAAGGATGGGGGGGGGGTACGTGGCAGGGCCTGGAACAGCCCTCATGCGGGGTGGGGAGGGCGCACCAATCAGACCAGCTCTGCCCTTAGCCCAGCCCCAGCTCCACTTCAACCCCTGATCTGTGCCCAGCCCAGCTTTGGCCTCAGCCACAGCTCTATCCCACCTCCAGCCCCTTTCTGCCCTCATTCCCTGTCTGCCCCCAGGCCAGCTCTATGTTTAACCTCAGCTCCTTCCCCATCCCTGGTTCTGCCCCCAGCTCTGCCTTCAACCCAAGCTTCTTTGCTCAGTCAGCTGTGCAGTAAGGGGGGCATGGACAAATTCCATTAACCGTAAGGAGGAGCGTGACAGGAAAAGTTTGGCCACCACTGCAATACAATAACAAAATATTCATAAGCATCTTACAAATAGATCGAACCTAGCCAAATTGTCTGATCCTGGTGTGCTCAAGCATGATCAGATAGAGTCTGGCAAAGAACTCTAAATAGATGATTTTTTTGTACCCATCAACAAATGATGACATTGCCAATTAATAACAAGCTAAAAAACAATTTGGGCAGTTTGCCTTTATTTCTGGTCTTGATCCAGATAAAATTGACCATTTCCTTTTTCACCAAGGTCTTTCCTCTTATCTCTTCCCATCCTTCTTGCTAACCAACAGTTTTTCTGTTGAGTATGCCCTAATTTTGAGGTAACACTGGTATGTGGGGTGGGAAAGTCCATATTGCTTCTTCTAAGACAGAGTCTCTTTGTCTTATTTAAAACCATCTGCAGTCACAGGTCTTCTTTTTAGAAACTTCCCTTTATGTCATTAGTTACTCTTTGAACCAGGCATCCTCCCTACTTTGTTCCTTCTGGGCTTGTAACTCATTATTCTGAAGGCCTTTCTTTTACTTGCTAGTCAGGGCCTTTCTTTACAATACTTGTATTTCCTTAACCAAACTTAAACTAACTCTGATTCTTTAATTTCATATTTGTTCTACTCCACCTTAATTTAAGTCATGTGCATACTCTCCAGTGCATAGATTTTAAAGCAAGAAGGAACCATGCTTAAATTTGTTTTTAAATTAAAATTAAAATGCTGATCATCTAGTATGACCTATGCAACAGAGGCCAAAAAACCTCACCCAATAATTTCTGTATCAACAGAGCAGTGCAGAGACACTGAGTTTTCTGGTGTGATGTGCTGTCTTTAACGCAGGAGGCCCTTGCTTGATGCATTCTGGTATATAGTGTGCTATCTTATACTGAAGGCAGGAGAGAAATACAGTTCATCAGCACACATGATAGGTCCCAGCGTGCGACACCTCAAACCATATAAACGCTCACGTTCAATATGACAGAATAAAGACAAGGGGTCCCAGCATCCAATATATTGTTTCAAACTATATCCAATACTGATTCAGCTAGCTGTCAACTGTAGTAAACATGTATCCTCTTATGTTAAATTATCAACAAAGACTTACACTCTGTTGGCCTGGATTACCTAGTTCCCATGTCTGAAGATGCTTATCCAAGCCCCATATTGATGTGCCACTGTTTTAATGGATCATCCTCAGATTTTTGAATCATTTGAATTCTCCATTTGAGTCATTCTCAGAGTTTGATTATGGGGCCTTTAATGCTCAAACCATGATTCTGTACTGTTTGAGCTAGAAGAATAACTCCATTAGCTGTAGCTATTAGAGGGGGATAAAGATACAACCAATTATTAATTGGATGTGGCCCCACACAGTCATGTTGTCTTGATGTGAGCAGCCTATTGAAAGGATAGGCTTCTACATGTAATACTTCATCTGAGCAGCTCCCTTGGTAATACAGATCAAAGCATTACATCGTGGGATATGTTGTTTCAGAGGGCCATGTCACTGTATTAAAGATGAGGCTACATTGTGGAATGTGGTGTGCCTCACTCTGGATCCTGTGCTAGATGAATAATTAGGGCATTACTAAATTAACGGCTGTGAAAAACGTCATGGACCGTGAAATCTGACTGGGCTGGGGGTGCCCCAGCCAGGGGCTCCTAGCATGGGCTGGGTACCAGCTATTAGTCCTGGCCCAGGCTGGGGAGGGACAGGACTTTACTCTTCCCATGCAGAGACTGCTCCCAGAGCTGGGTCAAACCCACTTCTCTGAACCTCCCTCAGCTGTAGGAAGCTGCAAAGATGCTGGCCAGGACACTCCCAACCTGGCGGGAGGCTGCGCCTCCAGCTGTCAGCTCCTGACCCGGGCGGGAGGCTGCTGGGAAAACCCACAGATATGGTAAACACTTTCCCTCACCCAGACCCTCCGACGCTCACTTCTGTGCTGCTGCTAGCGGTGGCGCTGGCTTTAGAGCTTGGTGCTTGGCCAGCAGCTGCTGCTCTCTGGCTGCCCAGCTCTGAAGGCAGTACCCCTGCCATCAGCAGCACAGAAGTAAGGGTGGAAATTCCCAACCCCCTTTTGGATCAGGACCCCCAGGGTTACAACACTGAAATTTCAGATGTAAACACTTAAAACTATGAAATTGACTATTTTAAAAATCCTGTGACTGTGAAATTGACCGAAATGGGCCTTGAATTTGGTAGGGCCCTGTTAATAATGAACTGTGCTAGCGTCTGCTTCTCGATACAAATGTACATCTTTGATTTTGAGTTGTTTGGAATCACTCCTATGATGTTTAGTTTTACACAGTACTGTTGCTTATCAAGATATTGTTTTCCTATCTATATGCCTTTCTTCACAGCTTCCACCTTTACTTACATGTGCTGCCTTCATTTATTTACATTAGTTAGATTACTTCAGTTCAGTGAGTATTATGTGGAACCATAAAATGTCATAGAGTTTAAGCAATCGTATTGTACTATCATGGTAATTCTGATACAGATGAGTTCTGTGCTGCAACCTACTAATGTTGCTTGGTATTTAAGCATAGGGCTAGAACAGCCAAGGTTTAGCTAAGCATAGTTAGCCTACGTTGGTTATATACTTTGTCAACCAGAAATCATGTCACCTGTTAATACTATAAAATGGGCCCAAAAAGTAAAATGTATTTCACAAATGCAAATAATCCACAAGTCCAGTTTATTTTGAGAATAAAAATGCTTAGGAATTATGTTTGTGTTTATGTAGTATGTGGAGACTAAAAATTGTGTTCTGAATTTGTATCTTCCAAAAACTAAAATGAAAAAAATATGTTGGTTTTCAATCTTTTACAGGTATGTTGGCAGACCACCCTCCATTCCTTTTTTTTTTTTTTAAACTGTTGTGATTACCAGGAGTGCTAATAAGCATGGAGATCAAGTTAGATGTTTTAGTCTCAACATGTATCAAACATAGGAAACCTTGGCCTCGAATCTCCTGGCTGGGACAGGTGAGAGTCTGTAGATTTTTATTTAAACCTAACTGTACATTAAACGTAGTTTTGATTATGTGGCAGTTATTTAGCAACTTAGTTTACAAAAACTTCAGGGAATGGTTTAGAAGTGCCATACTGTTATTAAGTTAGAAGCACCAAGACAAATCACTGGATTTATTGCTGCCATTTTGACTTCATTCCAAAGGTTCAGTATTGCTCACAATACCTGATGGAAGACATCTTTTGATAGCTGTATGCTTCACAAGAGGGGTTTTTTTTTTTTTTTTAATTATAATAATTCCTATTGGCATTCTTTGGTGTTATGCACTAAAAAATATGTTTGGGATTGTATTCCTCCCCTGGGACAACCATAACAGAACTCAACTATTCTGACCTACGTTCAGTATCTGACATTCTTGTAATAATGTGCTATGAGGGATAGCAAGGGCCTGGAGCCAGGAGTGGAAGTTGCTTATTTTACTTTAAAGATTTATTTAGTTATACATTTATAAGGGTATATATATGCACAGATATGGGAATGTATACTTAACCTGCTATAGTGACAGACACTACTGCCTTTTAGCTAGCTAGCACCTGTACAACAAATACGCAGTTTATTAATGACTTTGATGGGCATGAGTTTACTGTATCCTTTTTTCTTTTAAAACAACTTATGAAATTATGTATAAAACTAATTTAAAACAATATCAATATTGCATGGTTACGCATTTAGTAGCCAGGAAATGTTGTAGGCAAAGTTGAACATATAGCCTTAGCGCTCCTCTCTTGCATATATACATTACAATAGAATCTTTACTCATATGTTCAAATGTTACCTAACATGGTAGAATTTTTCTTTCTTTCATTGTATCATTTGAGAGATAGTATGTAACCGTTTAGGGTCTGATCCTTCTTCCATTGAACTATATGGCAAAACTCCCTTTGAATTCAGAGACATAGGATCAGATCTTTAGGGCCTAATCCTGCATCTTCTAGGCAAGTAGTTTTAATCAGGTAAGTGGGAAAAAGGATTGTGGGATCAGGCTAATTAAAAATGATGGGCCAGATTCAACCCTGGCATAAGTGAGTGCTGAATTTGGCCCTTTATTGTAATGGATACATTAAAAAAGGCAGAGTTAAAGTTTGTTTCAGCATTGCATGATTTTTGAATGCTTAACCGTGAATTTCATGTTAGCCTTTTGCATTTAATTGATAAAGGTTTTTTTCCTCCCCCTCCCCCTATTGGTCTTAAACACCGTTATCTATATCTGCATCAATTTTCAGGCAAAAATAGAAAATAATAAGTATCATTTTTGAAAACTGAAATATTCCTTTTTCCTTTTAACAGGAAAAAGAATCTATCTTTCTTTTAGATGATAAATGTATAAGTGAAATTAACCTGTTATCAGGAAAGACAAAGAAGAAAATTCCTCGACTACAATCATTGTTGAAAAATGTTGTCGTCTTAGCAACATCAAGAAATGGTTAAGTATTTTCTTAAGTTCCAATTCAAATTTTTGTTTTCATTTAAGATTGCAACAATCTAGAAACATACAGTACTGTAAAAGGCTGTGATACTGTAGCTGTCTCCACACAAGCACAGGATCTGCTAGTTCAGAGATACTTGCAGGATTGGAGACAAAATGGGGGAAGATCATTTTAAATACTTTATAGTAAAACAATTTAAGAAGTCTTTTCCCTATGAAAACAGGTGCTTGGTTGGCAGGAATAGTTACAACAGGAGAATTATTTCTTTGGAATAAAGACCAGGACTATCTGAAAATTGTACCAGCAGTTGAAGAATCTAGTAAGGTGGTTACAGCAGCACAAGGTAGGACTCGCCAATTTGTCTTTTTTATTAAAATTAAAAAACGTCAACAAGAAAGATCTTCCTTTGATTAAATTTTATTTAATAAATAATGACTAACTTTTATCTGGCAGAAGAGAGAGTTGTAAATCTAATTGGTATTTTGTGTAAGCTAAGCTAACCGTTAGCAAACCTTAATCTTTTTATTAACAGAAATGTTAATTACATTTTGGATTTTCAAACTTTTAAGATTCTGTCTTAAACAGAATAAATTTGTGGGTTTTTTTGACGGTTGGATGGTGGGGATGAGGGTAAGATAAACATGCATATAGATCCTTTAATGTTTTAAAGTGCTTTGTTCCTGCTGTTAAAATTAAAAAGCACTTTGTGAGACAGCTGTCTGGTCACCAGTATTAACCACTGGTCACATGCTCCAGAAGGGAAGACTTGCAGGTGCTCAGCCCAGTAGGACTTGCTGAATAATCAAGGTTGATGTACAGCCCAAGGCCTGATCTAAGAGTGGAAGAATTGTGGGATTCCATCCTAGGTGAGGTGAAGACATGAGCCTTAACATCTAAGGTTGTTTGTTCAGTGAGACCAGAAGAGGGGCCAGAGATGCCTCTAGCCCTGTAACCATGACAAATGTAATAAGTGTTTCCAGGGGACTGCGTCCTGAAGGGTGAACTTGAAGCAAAGCGCCCGTTTTGAGGAATTGTGAGTGAACTCAGAAGCAACCATGGGGGTAATGGTAAAGGTCAAGGTATGGTAGTAGGGAAGACATCTGTGCTTCCATTGAACCCACCACTGGATCTCCTTTCCCCATCAAATGCCCCTTCAGAATCTTGCCCCATTCATCCCTATCCCATGGGTGGCTATGAGGAAGGGGTTCCCCTTTCCAGCAGTAATGCTGTGCCAATATACTTAAGGGATCTGCCAGTGCAGTATCTCTTCTTCTGATAATAGGATCTTTGAAAGATGGCATATCTGAGTCTGAGATGGGGCCGCTGTCTCTCTTTGCCTGCCTGCAAAAGGAGCAGCTTTCTGGCTGTCCCTGCCTTTTCACAACAGGGGTCAGACAAGAAGACTCAGAGTTGCTGCTGAAGATAGCTTAGTTACTGTCCCTGAGCCAACAACTCTCTGTCAAAATGCAACATCTTCCTCAAAGAGAGATCTAGATCTTAAAGTTCTTCTCATCTCTCTGTAGCAACCACTCCCCCCTCTCTCAGCCAGTTCTCTCCTTTAAAGGCAAAAGAGAGAAAGGGAAATATTCTTTCTTCCATTAAAATTAAAGATTTCTTGTTGTCATTGGGATTTATTTTTCTATAACACTTACAAATAAAGTTGTTTACTTTGATTTTGGTAGCACCCAAAATGTGGTAGGAGCTTTCCAAATACTGAGGAAGCCATCATTCAGGCAAGATGATCGTGTAGATAATTGACAGCATGCATTGTTAGTTACGTTTCTTTGTTGTTGTTTTTAAAAGTTAAACACACCAAATTCCCCATTCTCTGTACACAGTTCAACCTCATCCTCCCACATCCCAATTTTCAGCTTCAATTCTAGTATCCTTACATCTCTCTCCCAGCATTCAAGCCTGTCCTTTCATATAAAGAAGCAATTCATTCATGAGATAAGTGAAATAGGTAAGTAGAGGACTTATTCAGCTAGTTTCTTGTCCTCCTAAAAGTGGGTTTTCAGGAGGAATTTAAATAGGAACCAGTTCAGTTAGGGCACTCCATGCATTGAGGTGGTATGTAAAATTAAAAAGGTTGTAGAGGAGTTTTTAAACTAAGGATTGGTGGAAAGCCGACAGGTGTGGAGGAACACATGGTTAGGAAAGACACATCCCTTAGGGAAAGATTTCTTAAAGGAGATACTCTATCAACTTCTATTCTCTCCTCTTTACTATAAAGTACAAGTAAGAGTTGAAGAGAAACAGTCAAGGGAAAAACAGAACCATTCAATTACTTCACATGAAGGTAGACCACTAAATATTGACAAATTTTTATAAGTGCTTGTCTACAAATCCAAGAAATCTAAATATAAAGATGGGTGAACTTGAATGTCTGGTATTAAATGAGGATATTGATATAATAGGCATCTCAGAAATTTGATGGAAGGATGGTAATCAATGGGACATGGTAATACCAGAATACAAAATATATAGGAATGACAGAGTAGGTCGTGCTGGCTGGGGCGTGGCACTATATGTGAAAGAAAGCATAGGGTCAAATATAGTAAAAATCTTAAATGACTCAAACAGTATCATAAAATCTTTATGGATATAAATTCCATGCTTGAATAATAAGAGTATAGCAGTAGTAACATACAACCAATCACCTTATCAGGATGGTGTTGGCTATTGTGAAATGGTGAGGAGATTAGAGAGGCTACAAAAACAGAAAACCCAGTAATGAGGGATTTCAACTATCCCCATATTGACTGGGAATACGTAAACTCAGGATGGGATGCAGAGATAAAATTTCTAAACGCCATTAATGATTGATTCTTGGAGCAGGATCTGGTCCAACAGGTAAATATAGCTGATCTGCTTGGTAATAGTGATCATAGCACATTCTTGTAGAGGGATAAATACCAAAGAAGCCTACCACAATAGTATTTAACTTCAAAAAGGGGAACTACACAAAAATGAGGAAACTAGTTAAATAGAAATTAAAAGGAACAGTCACAAGGGTGAAAGGCCTGCAAGCTGCACAGAAACTTTTTAAAATCATCATAATAGAGGCTCAAATTGAATGTATATTCCCAATTAAAAAAAAATAAAATAAATGCCACCATGGCTAACCAGAGTAAAAAGGTAGTTAGAGGCAAAAAGGCATCCTTAAAAATTAGAAGTCAAATCCTACCGAAGAAAACAGCATAAACTCTGGCAAATCAAGTGTAAAAGTATAATTAGGCAGGCCAAAAGAGAATTTGAAGAGCAACTAGCAAAAGAGACAAACTAACATCAATTTTTTTTAAAGTACATCGGAAGCAGGCAGCCAGCTAAACAATCAATGGGGCCAGTGGGCAATCGAGGTGCAAAAGGATCACTGAAGGAAGACAAGGCTGTTGCAGAGAAGCTAAATGAATTATTTGTTTCAGTCTTCACTGCAGATGATATGAGGAAGGTTCCAGCTGTTCTTTTTAGGTTCCAGACTGAGGTGTTGGTAGAGAAGGTTCTGGAAGAAATAGATAAGTTAAACAGTAATAAGTCACCAGGACCAGGTGGTGGTCACCCGAGTTCTGAAGGAACTCAAATATGAAATTGCCAGACTAACAACTGTGCTTAACCTATTACTTAAATCAGCCTCTGTACGAAATGACTGGTGAATAACTAATGTAACTCTGATTTTTGAAAGACTCCAGAGGTGATACTGCTAATTACGGGCTGATAAGCCTAACGTCAGTACCAGGAAAATTGTTTGAAACTATAGTAAAGAACAGAATTATCAGATGCATAGATGAACCTGATTCATTGGGGAAGAGTCAACCTGGCTTTTATAAAGGGAAATCATGCCTCACCAATCTGTTAGAATTCTTTGAGGGGATGGACAAAGATGATCCAGTGAATATAGTGTATTTGGACTTTGGTAAGGTTCCTCACCAAAGGCTCTTAAGCAAAGTAAGGCATCATGAGATAAGAGGGACGGCTTTCTCATGGACCAGTAACTGGTGAAAAGATAGGAAACAACGTATAAGAATAAATGGCCAGTTTTCACAGTGGAGAGTGGTAAATAATGAGGTCCCCCAAGGATCTGTATCAAGAGCAGTCCTGTTCAACATATTCTGGAAAAAGGGGTGAACAGTAAGGTGGCAAAGCAGATGATGCAAAATTACTCAAGATAATTAAGTCCAAAGCTGCATGCAAAGAGTTACAAAGGGATCTCACTAAACTGGATGACTGGGCAACAAAATGGCAGATGAAGTTCAATGTTGATAAATGCAAAGTACCGCACATTGGAAAACACAATACTGTGCTAGATAGCAATTGGTCTGACCCAGTATGGCCATTCTTCAGTTCTTATGGGACAAAGGTTAATGCAGAGATGGTCATAGGGGTAGCAGATAAATGGGACATCAAGTCTGCCATCAGTGGCAGAATGGAAGGACCCACAGTTATGAAGATGGAAATGTAGAGTCTTTAGAACAAGTATCAGGGGGTAGCCGTGTTAGTCTGTATCTACAAAAACAACAAGGAGTCTGGTGGCACCTTAAAGACTAACAGATTTATTTGGGCATGAGCTTTCGTGAGTAAAAACCTCACTTCTTCGGATGCATCCGAAGAAGTGAGGTTTTTACTCACGAAAGCTTATGCCCAAATAAATCTGTTAGTCTTTAAGGTGCCACCAGACTCCTTGTTGTTTTTGTAGATACAGACTAACACGGCTACCCCCTGATACTTG